>NC_090747.1:4069015-4079015 GCF_036898095.1 Palaemon carinicauda | reverse complement strand
TGTTTTTTTGGATTATATATTTCGGATATGTCTTTGCCAATTCTTTGTACATAATAGAATAATCACGTGCTTTAAGTCTTTGGCAATATTTAATTACTTAAATATATAAGTATTTTCTTTTAATAAAATCCATGAATTTCCCGGGATTTTCCCAGGAACCCGGGAAAACCCTAACCTTTTCCCGAAATCCTGTGTTTGGCAAAAGTGTTTCAGATGACAACCCCTATAGTCCAGAGGTAATGGATACAATGTGGAATTGGATAGACATGAATGTCTTTGAGAAATCCAAAATTCTTGTAACTCCTTGTAATACACACACTCTCTCTCTCTCTCTCTCTCTCTCTCTCTCTCTCTCTCTCTCTCTCTCTCTCTCTCTCTCATTGTATAACAATCCTTGTAAAACATACCTGTTTAAAGTTATAAAGGCTAGTCATAAATGACAAATGCAAGAGACAGTGATATTGCCCTAGCAAGCAGGACAATACCGTAGAGACTGACCATATTATTATTATTATTATTATTATTATTATTATTATTATTATTATTATTATTATTATTATTATTATTATTATTATTATTATTATAAGCCAAACTACAACCCTAGTTGGAAAAGCAAGATGCTATAAGCCCAAGGGCTCCCACAGGTTAAATATAGCCCAGTGAGAAAAGGAAACCAAGAATTAAATAAACAATATACGAAGTAATGAAACATTAAAATAAAATATTTACAAAAACTCTAGCAACATTAAAACAGATAAATTATATATAACTATAAACAGACTTATGTCAGCTTCTTCAACATGAAACCAATTGCTGCAACTTTGAACTTTTGAAGCTCTCCTAACTCCACTACCCAATTAGGAAGATCATTCCACAACCTGGTCAGAGCTGCAATAAAACTTCATGAGTACTGTGTAGTAATGAGCCTCATGAATGATAAGGCATGATTATTAGAATTAAAAACGTGCCTAGTATTACGAACAGGATGGAACTGTCCAGGAATATCTGAATGTAAAGGATGGTCAGAATTATGAGTAATCTTATGCAATATTCATGATGAACTAATTGGACGACGGTGCCAAAGATTAATAACTAGATCATGAATAAGAATTTGATAGACCGCAAGTTCCTGTCCAACAAATTAAGATGAGAATCAGCAGCTGAAGGCCAGATAGGAGGACAATGCTCGAAACAAGATAAAATGAAGGAATTAAAACAGTTCTTAAGAATAAATTAATCACAGAAATTCTCAAAATACTTTGTCAATAAGCCAATCTTTTGTGCAATTGAAGAAGACACAGACCTTATGTGTTTTTCGGAAGTAAATTTGCTGTTGAGAATCACACCTAAGATTTTAAAAGTCATAGAAAGTTAAAGAAACATTATCAATTTTCAGATCCAGATGTTGAGGAGCCACTGTCCTGACCTACTTACAATCATACTTTCAGTTTTGTTAGAGTTCCACTTCATTTTAACCATGCACTAATTTTAGTTAGATCTCTATTGAGGGATTCAACAACCTCAGATCTACATTCCAGAGAAGGAATTGATGCAAAGAGATTAGCATCATCTGCATAAGCTACAAGCTTGTTTGTTAGACCAAACCACATATCATGTGTGTATGAGATGAAAAGAGATGGGCCAAGAACATGATGTGGAGGATCAATTTTTATTTATTTTGATTTTCTGGTTGTTTGCCAACTCCTGAGAGAGAGAGAGAGAGAGAGAGAGAGAGAGAGAGAGAGAGAGAGAGAGAGAGAGAGAGAGGTAGTTATTTTATTGATTGTTTGTTGGGAGATAGACTGTTGGAATAATTGACTTTTTGTTTACTTTTTAGCTAGGTTAGGACAGTGGTAAATATTTCGGAGCGAATGCTTTTTTGATTGACTGCGACTTGAGGCAGTTGTGTATGTGTGCACGCTGGGTTTAGATATTTATTTGATTCGACCAATATTGGAAGTGATTGTTTATTTTTGTGCAAGTACAGTTTGTTTATATTTACTATGAGTGATTCTGATTAATAGAAAGTTTATTATCTATCTTTTATTATAGTGCAATAGTTTAGTTAGCTAGGAGTGTTTTTAAGTGTTTTGTTTTTTATTTTCAGGCTGTGATTCCTCCTTGGAATTACTTATTCCTTTGGAAAACAAAATTATGTTTGATTGTAGATAGAGTTGATGGCCTAGATTGTTCTAAAGGATTTCCATTCGACTGCTCTTTGAAACGAAAGACCTATTGATCACCGGATTTGAATTTGTTTTGGATCTGTTTACTACAGCTGATGATGCTTATGATGATAAGGACGACTTACTGGATTGGAAATTTGAATACACTGTAAAGTTGATAGGAAAACATTGATTGTGCATTTAGTTGAATTGACTGGGAGTCAGTGTTGTCATAGTGTGGCGTTGCAACCAAGTTATGGCGGTAGGCTTTAAAGGTTTGTTAGCCCTTGTGTGGACGAAAGTGTCCAACACATATAATATATGTTCATTCGACTGCTCTTTGAAACGAAAGACCTATTGATCACCGGATTTGAATTTATTTTGGATCTGTTTACTACAGCTGATGATGCTTATGATGATAAGGACGACTTACTGGATTGGAAATTTGAATACACTGTAAAGTTAATAGGAAAACATTGATTGTGCATTCAGTTGAATTGACTGGGAGTCAGTGTTGCCATAGTGTGGCGTTACAACCAAGTTATGGCGGTAGGCTTTAAAGGTCTGTTAGCCCTTGTGTGGACGAAAGTCTCCAAACACATATAATATATGTTCAAGTGTTTTCGTTTGATGGTTTTTGTTAGTGTTAAGTTTTTGTAATTTATTTTGAGATTTTAATGAATACAGTTTATTTTAGTATTAAGTGATTACTATAGTTTTAAGGTTATAGTTATAAATGTGGTTGCTGGTGTTTTTTTTTTCTTTTTTTTTGTTAGAATATTCTAGACTATAAGGATATATGGTTTTAAGGGAATGTTTAGTGTTTTTTTACCTTTTGTTGGAGAGTCTGGTTTAGATAACGTAAGGGGAAATTTTGTTTTGTTGAGACATTTGTCTGTAGGTGGGATTCAGGGTGTGGGGCTTGTTTTTTAAACATCTCACCATAATGACCCTGTGCAACACCAGATATTCCTACACTCACTATAATAATCACCAATAACATCTCTTTGAGATATATTACTTAAAATTATATAATAATGCTCAGAAAAGACCCACCCACTCCCAACTATTTGAGTTTGAAAACAAGAGCCTCACGATTAACACGGTCAAATGCTGCACTAAAATCAAGGTCAATCATACAAACTTCCTGACCATAATTAAAGGATTTCTGTACAGCATTAAATATTGTAAGAAGGGCATCAAATGCTCCAAGGCGTTTATGGAAACCAAATTGCAAACTAAGGAACATATGATTTTTTTCAGCAACCCTATTGAGGGGTTTAGCCAAAAGACATTCAAAAAATTTATATATATATATAATATATATTATATATATATATATATATCTATATCTATATCTATATCTATATCTATATCTATATCTATATATATATATATATATATATATATATTATTCAAACTCAATATACTTATATATATATATATATATATATATATATTTATTTATTTATCTATTTATTTATGTATATACATAAGCTAGGCCTAGGGAGGGTCAGGCAATGGCAGCCGATGATTAAGCAAGAGATCACCAGACAGGGACATTACCCATTAGTCACCTCAACCCGAGAACACAAAAATCTTGTTTTTATGATAATATGAAATTTCTTTTGGGAATTACTCTTTCTTCATATTTTATATTTCACTCAGGCTTTCTTCATCTCTTTCAAAGCATCCGGATATCCAAAGTGATACGAGAGTAAACTAGAGTTCAGTGAGGGAAACAAATGATATATAAAAATTCGTTATCACATTATTGTTTACTGTAAAGTAACATTTTATTTTGAATGGAAACATTTGCTTCTTTTATGAGTTTTGATATATGGGGATTTTGACTGAAAATAGAGAATATGTATAATATCTGTTTATTAACGAGACATATATTTATATATATATATATATATATATATATATATATATATATATATATATATGTATATATATATGTATATTATATATATATATATATATATATAGATAGATAGATAGATAGATGAATAGATAGATATTATATATGTGTGTGTATGTGTGTATGTACGTGTATATATATATATATATATAAGTATATATATATATATATATATATAAATATATATATATATATATATATACATACACACCCACCGCATATATATATATATATATACAGTATATATATATATATATATATGCATATATATACATATATATACACTATATATATATATATATATATATACATATATATATATATATATATATGTATATATATATACAGTATATATATACACATATTCATCATCATCATCTCCTACTATGCTTATTGAGGCAAAGGGCATCGGTCAGATTTCACCAGTCGTCTCTCTCGTGAGCTTTTAGTTCAATACTTCTCCAATTATAATAACTACAAAGGCAAAACACTTACATCAGTTGTTATGAAAATATATAGTATGCTTATTCTAACGAGACTGGAGAGAAAGTTTGATGAAAAGCTGAGAGAGGAACATAGAGGATTTAGAAAATGTAGATGTACTGACCAAAAATGTTTTCCATATATACTGTATATATATATATATATATATATATTATATATATATATATATATATATATATATAATCTTATAATCAGTTTTACCAGCTTACCACCTTTGCGACTATACTTTAAGAACGGTTTAGACGACGGCAATTATTTCAGTCGGATATGAGAAATTTGCGGATTTCGGTCTTTTTGATATAAAAAAAATCCACTCAGCTTATCTTAATTGCTTTTATATATATATATATATATATATATATATATATATCAATAATTGTACAGTGAAACAAATTCTAACCCAAACCCAATTTGAATGCCAACCATATTCAGAATACTGAAGCTGAAAGTAATAGAAATCAGAGGAAGAAGAGGCAAAATTTATTTCTCATTAAAAAAAATTGAAAAAAGCTTAGGTCAGTAATCTTTAACCCTTATTCCTACACATGAAGAAAATATTTTGCAACACTCAAACTCTGTCGGAATATTTATTAAAAAAATGATTGTCTCATCATCGATTTTTGGAATAATAATCAAACTCGTTTGTGATGATGAGAAAATTAGGCCAAATACAAGTATATGGATTTAGAAAATACTTTGTTTTTTTTCATAAAAGTTAACTGATATCTTTTATTACAATTTTATCATAGATTAGTGATGTTCTTAAAATTGAACTTACATACCTAATTATGTATATTCATTGTCAGGAAAAGGGAAGTTAACCCACCTGTGTAAGTGGAGCCTATGTCTGAATGAAGAAGAAAAAAAAAACATGCTAAGTAACAGTTGGATAATTTCGTATATTTTAATGAATTATAAATTATTCATAACGCAGATGTAGAAATATTTTCTAAATATATAGCTCTCCGGGCCTATCTTTAATCAAATTATGGAGGCGTTTATTTATGCAATATTTAATACATCTTGAATGAAGTTAGCATTAAAGCACTCCAGCATGTGTCATACCTTCCAAGAAATAATATTTATTCTGGTTTATGTATAACTACGAACTCAGAATTTGTGAAAACAATCAGCTGTAAGTCGAATGAAAACATCTTGAATTATAATCCCACTTCTATGTAACTTTTCCTAACAGTATAAATTTAGTCAAATATTTAACAACAATGTAGAAAGTAAAAACGTTAGAGATTAAACTTAAAAACACAATAGACTGAAAATATAAAAGAAAATATTTTTTTTTATAGAACTATAGTGTTCATATGTGAGTAAGGCTACCAATATAATTAATTTTGTTTTTATTTCTCCCTCTTAAATCGATAAAATGTTATCATCTAATTTACATATTGATCAGAATTACGTCATAAGTCTTGCATATGACTTTTAACCTTCATTTTTATTATGACTTATATATTTCCAAAGAAACTCTTGAATAATCTGACATTAAAAGATGAAAGTATTTAGATATCCGCAACAAACGAAATTTGCAAAGGGTAAAGGTCGATCAACGAAAAATTCTGGAAAACACTCCAGTACAAAGATATTCAAGAGTCTTTGATGTCCTGCTTGTGTATTCGATGTGAATAAGATAGGATGAACTCTTTCCAAATATTGCGCGGAACTTCTATCCAATTCTCTTAGCGGCTGGATCTGATAATCATTTTCCAGAACGGTTATGAAAGCACTTTCTATATTTATTCAAGGGCATTGGAGTATATACAAAGTTGTTGTATCAACTCTTAAGCTTTGCCTCTTTCCTTCACAAATTTCTTAACAAAAATCAATATTACTATATTCATAGTATTAAGGAAACTATAAATTTAAATTTCATTTTGTAGTGAAGACATAAGAAAAGGCCTCAAATCTAACGGAGATAAAATCCCAAATATATCTAAAAATATATTCTTTAATTTCTCTAAAGATATAGTCAATTACTCCACAGATATTTTAGAGCATTCTAAAGCTAAGGATATTTACTGCCAAAGTTTTTAAGTGTAATCTAATGATATCAAATATAGAGTTTCACACGGCCAGAAAAAAGTACCTTTTTTGATTTTATGAATTTGTACTTTAATTAATTTATTCGCATTTTTGCAGGAAATATAAGGTATTTTCTCTTGTACACGTTTTCTGGTCTATCAGAATTAAATATAACTTATCTCTTTTAAGTTCTGACTGATATTTACCATTTGCTTTGTATTTCCTATTTGTATTGTATTTGATATTTCTCGATTTCTTTACTTTCTTGTTGAATCGCTTCGACTTGTGGTATATTCCTTTTCCAGTTAGGGTTATATATTGCTAAGTGATAATAAAAACAATCCTAATAACAACAAGAGCTTAAATTATAATAATAATAACAATAATAATAATAATAATAATAATAATAATAATAATAATAATAATAATATTATCATAATAATAACAATAACAATAACAATAGCAATAACAATAATAATAATAATAATAATAATAATAATAATAATAATCATAATAATAATAATAATAATAATAATAATAATAATAATAATAATAATGAATATCAATGATGATGAAATCTATCACATCTCATTTATTACTTTGATATTTTCTTATGTAATAAGAATGGAATATTCAAGAGACGGATTAATGTATTTATTTCCGATCTCATAACAAGGAAGCATAAGCATTCTATATAGGGTAGAATTCTTCTGTTTATCTCGCTTATATTCAGATTTGCATGGATTTGTTTATATAAATTTTCTCTCAAGATAGTTTTTATTTTGGTATTAGTGTGACATAAACTTTACGACTAATACACCGTATATATCTACTGGATCTTCCGAAGCGGATCAAATTGGGAATTCTGCAAGCAGTGTCCAAAATTAGCCATTTCCTTTTTTTTTATCATCCCCTGATAAAATATTGTGTTGTCTTGATGAAATATAACGGGCAATCTACAGATATTTATCTCTCTCTCTCTCTCTCTCTCTCTCTCTCTCTCTCTCTCTCTCTCTCTCTCTAATATCTGAAATGCAGTTCTACGGACAAAGATATTATTTAAATGTAATGCGACCAAGCAGGGTCTCAAAACTCGATGTTAGAATTGTACATAGGATTAGTTGAACTTTAAACAACATGCAGTTTTCTCAGAACGGAAATAAAATAAGATTTATGTGTAGTAAAATTTACGTAAAACAATAAAATACATACACACACACACACACGCACACACACACACACACACACATATATATATATATATATATATATTTATATGAATATATTTATATATACATACATTATATATATATATATATATATGTATATATATGCATATATATATATTTATATATATATATATATATATATATTTATATATATATATATATGTATGTTTATATATATATATATATATATATACATATATATATATATATATATATACATATATATATATATATATATATATATATATATATATATATCATTATTATTATTATTACTAGCCAAGCTACAACTCTAATTGGAAAAGCAAGATGCTATAATCCCAAGGGATCCAATGAAGAAAAATAGCCGAGTGAGGAAAGGAAATAAGGAAATAAATAAATGATGAGAATAAATTAACAACATATCATTCTTAAATCAGTAACAGAGTCAAAACAGATATGTCCTATATAAACTATTAACAACGTCAAAAAAAGATATGTCATATATGAACTATAAAAAGACTCATGTCAGCCTGGTCAACATAAAAACATTTGCTCCAACTCTGAACTTTTGAAGTTCTACTGATTCAACTACCCGATTAGGAAGATCATTCCACAACTTGGTAACAGCTGGAATAAAACTTTTAGAATACTATGTAGTATTGAGCCTCATGATGGAGAAGGCCTGGCTATTAGAATTAACTGCTTGCCTAGTATTACGAACAGGAGAGAATTGTCCAAGGAGACCTGAATGTAAAGGGTGGTCAGAGTTATGCAACATGCATAATGAACTAATTGAATGACGGTGCCAAAGATTGATATCTAGATGGGGAATAAAAAATTTAATAGACCGTAAGTTTCTGTTCAACAAATTAAGATGGGAATCAGCAGCTGAATACCAGACAGGAGAACAATACTCAAAACAAGGTAGAATGAAAGAATCAAAACACTTCTTCAGAATAGATTGATCACCGATAATCGTTTAAGACTTTCTCAATAAGCCAGTTTTTTGTACAATTGAAGAAGACACAGACCTAATGTGTTTCTCAAAAGTAAATTTGCTGTCGAGAATCACACCAAAAATTTTAAAAGTCATACAAATTTAAAGAAATATTATCAATACTGAGATCCGGATGTTGAGGAGTCACTTACAATCATACTTTGAGTTTTGTTAGGATTCAACTTCATACCCCATAATTTGTACTAATTCTAACTAAATCTCTATTAAGGGATTCACTAACCCCAGATCTACATTCCGGGGATGGCATTGATGCAAAGAGAGTAGCATCATCTGCATATGCCACAAGATTGTTTTCTAGGCCAAACCACATGTCACGTGTATACAGTATGAAAAGAAATGGGCCAAGAACACTACCCTTTGGAACACCGGATATCACATTCCTATACTCACTATGGAGCCCATCAACAACAACTCTTTGAGATCTATCACTCAAAAAATCAATAATAATGCTAAGAAACGACCCACCCACTCCCAACTGTTTAAGTTTGAAAACAAGGGCCTCACGATTAACACGGTCAAAAGCACCACTAGAATCAAGGCCAATCATACGAACTTCCTAACCACAATCAAGGGATTTCTGTACAGCATAGAAAATTGTAAGAAGGGCGTCACATGCTCCAAGGCCTTTACGAAAACCAAATTGCAAACTAGGGAATAGATGGTTACCTCCAGCAAACCTATTAAGACGTTTTGCCAGAAGACATTCAAAAGCTTTAGATAATATGGGAGCTATGGAAATTGAGCGGTAATCAGTGGGACTTGAGCTACCACAAACACATTTATATAGAGGAGTAACATTACAAATTCTCCAAAAAGTGCTAAAAGCTCCACTTCTTGCTAACTTGCGCAAAATACAGAAAACTTTGGAGCTAAGAAATCTGCCGACTTTATAAAAACCAAGGAAAAATACCATTTGGGTCTACACCTCTATAAGCATCAAGGTCTATCAACAGAGCTTTAATGTCACGAGATCGAAAAGGTAAATTTGCTTTTTTAGCCTCAGGAGAACAGGAATGAGGAAGTTCAAGTTTTTCATTACTCTGTTTACTGTCAAAAACATCAGCCTAAAGGGTTGCTTTTTCCTTTGGACAGTGAGTGACTGGCCAATCTGGTTTAAGTAAAGGAGGAACTGTTGCAT
>NC_090747.1:4059015-4064015 GCF_036898095.1 Palaemon carinicauda | reverse complement strand
GAATCCAGACATAGATGATTCTATCTTCGATTGTCTTCTTACCATTATGGATAAGATACAAGAAGATGATAGAAAGGCTTCTTGTGTCTTTGTTGGTGATTTTAATGCTCACCATAGGGACTGATTAAGTTATATCTCTCCTACTGATCGCCATGGCTTAAGAGCTTTAGACTTTGCCTCTGAATCAGGCTGTGAGCAAATCATAAATGAAGCTAATCACAGGTCTGGTAATTGCTTGGACCTCGTATACACTTACTCCCCTGGCGTTATAACTAGTAAGGTTGGTTCTCCAGTCGGGACATCTGATCATGCCTTGATTTCATTATTAGTGAAGACTGAGCAGACTGTCCCTGATATATCATACTCTTGTAAAATTTATATAAAATCCCAAGCAGACTGGAATGGGATTTTACATGATCTTTTGTGCTTGAATGGTCACAATTATATAATAGTGTAGATCCTGTTGTCCCTTTGAATGAGAATCTAGTCAACATAATTGATAGGCGTATCCCTTCTCGTGTGCTAAGGTACCGAGTGAAGGACAAACCGTGGTTCAATGATGATTTTAGACGTGCTTATTTGGAGAAACAGGAGGCCTATCATCTTTGGAAGGGTAACAGATCAGATTGGACCTGGAACAACTATACTCAGCTTCGAGCTTTTGCTCAGAGAGGTTATGCCTCAACTGAAAAGGAGTACAATTTAACCTTAAAAGAAACACTTTCTGGTACAACTCAGGAACATAAATGGTGGTCTACCCTTAAATCTGCACTCTTTGGTGTAGATGCAACAGTTCCTCCTTTACTTAAACCAGATTGCCCAGTCACTCACTGTCCAAATGAAAAGGCAACCCTTTTGGCTGATGTTTTCCTGAGGCTGAACTAACTAGTTTAGCTTTTCGATCTCGTGAGATTAAAGCTTTGTTGGTGGACTTTGATGCTTATGGAGGTGTAGACCCAAATGGTATTTTTCCTTTGTTTTTTTATAAAGACAGCAGATTTCTTAGCTCCAAAGTTATCTGTTATTTTGCGCAAGTTAGCAAGAAGAGGAGCTTTTAGCACTAGTTGGAGAATTGGTAATGTTACTCCTCTATGTAAATGTGTTTGTGGTAGCTCAAATCCCACTGATTACTGCCCAATTTCCATAACTCCCATTTTATCTAGAGTTTTTGAACGTCTTCTGGCAAAAAGTCTTAATAGGTTTGCTGAAGGTAATCATCTACTCCCTAGTTTGCAATTTGGTTTTCGTAAAGGCCTTGGAGCATGCGATGCCCTTCTGACAAACTCCAATGCTGTACAGAAATCCCTTGATTGTGGTCGGGAAGTTCGTATGATTGGCCTTTATTTTAGTGCTGCCTTTGACCATGTTAATCATGAGGCCCTTGTTTTTAAACTGAAACAGTTGGGAGTGGGTGGGTCGTTTCTTAGCATTATTATTGATTTTTTAAGTAATAGATCTCAAAGAGTTGTTGTTGATTGGCACCATAGTGATTATAGGAATTTGATATCCGGTGTTCCACAGGGTAGTGTTCTTGGCCCATTACTTTTCATACTATATACACATGACATGTGGTTTGGCCTAGAAAACAAGCTTGTTGCATATGCAGATGATGCTACTCTCTTTACATCAATTCCATCCCCTGAATGTAGATCTAGGGTTGGTGAATCCCTGAATAGAGATTTAGCTAGAATTAGTGCATGGTGCAAATTATGGGGTATGAAGTTGAATCCTAACAAAACTCAAAGTATGATTGTAAGTAGGTCAAGGACGGTGGCTCCTCAACATCCGGATCTCAGTTTTGATAATGTTTCTTTAAATATGTATGACTCTTTCAAAATTTTAGGTGTGATTCTCGACAGTAAATTTACTTTTGAGAAACATATAAGGTCTGTGTCTTCTTCAATTGCACAAAAAATAGGCTTATTGAGAAAGTCTTTCAAGATTTTCGGTGATCAATCTATTCTAAAGAATTGTTTTAATTCTTTCATTCTACCTTGTTTTGAGTATTGTTCTCCTGTCTGGTCTTCAGCTGCTGATTCTCATCTTAATTTGTTGGACAGAAACTTACGGTCTATTAAATTTCTTATTCTTGATCTAGATATTAATCTCTGGCACCGTCGTTCAATTAGTTCATTACGCATGTTGCATAAGATTTTTCATAACTCTGACCATCCTTTACATTCAGATCTGCCTAGACAATTATATCATGTTTGTAATACTAGGCAGGCAGTTAATTCTAATAGCCAGGCCTTCTGCATCACGAGGCTCAATACTACACAGTACTCTAGAAGTTTTATTCCAGCTATTACCAAGTTGTGGAATGATCTTCCTAATCGGGTGGTTGAATCAGTAGAACTTCAAAAGTTCAAAGTTGGAGCAAATGCTTTTTTGTTGACCAGGTGGACATGAGTCTTTTTATAGTTTATTTATGACATATTCGTTTATGATGTTGTTAATAGTTTATATATGACATGTCTGTTTTGACGTTGTTACTTATTTTAGAATGATTTATTGTTAATTTGTTCTCTTCATTTATTTATTTCCTTATTTCCTTTCCTCACTGGGCTATTTTTCCCTGTTGGAGCCCCTGGGTTTATAGCATCTTGCTTTTCATACTTGGGATGTAGCTTGGATAGTAATAATAATAATAATAATAATATATATACCCACACAAACACACATGCATACGCACACATGCATATACACAGACACACACCCATATATATACATACATACGTAAACCAAGGCACTTCCCCCAATTTCGGGGGGTAGCCGACATCAAAAAAAAAAAAAAAAAAAAAAAAAAAAAAAAAGGGGGGGGGGGAACCTCTACTCTCTACGTTCCTCCACCCTAACAAGGGACTCAACCGAGTTCAGCTGGTACTGCTAGGGTGCCACAGTCCACCCTCCCACATTATCCACCACAGATGAAGCTTCAGAATGCTGAATCCCCTACTGCTGCTACCTCCGCGGTCATCTAAGTCATCGGAGGCAGCAGCATGGCCTACCGGAACTGCATCGCAATCGCTCACCATTCATTCTTATTTCTAGCACGCTCTTTTGCCTTTCTCACATCTATCCTCCTATCACCCAGAGCTTTCTTCACTCCATCCATCCACCCAAACCTTGGCCTTCCTCTTGTACTTCTCCATCAACTCTTGCATTCATCGACTTCTTTAGCAGACAGCCATTTTCCATTCTCTCAACATGGCCAAACCACCTCAACACATTCATATCCACTCTAGCTGCTAACTCATTTCTTACACCCGTTCTCACTCTCACCACTTCGTTCCTAACCCTATCTACTTGAGATACACCAGCCATACTCCTTAGACACTTCATCTCAAACACATTCAATTTCTGTCTCTCCATCACTTTCATTCCCCACAACTCCGATCCATACATCACAGTTAGTACAATCACTTTCTCATATAGAACTCTCTTTACATTCATGCCCAACCCTCTATTTTTTACTACTTTTTTAACTGCCCCAAACACATTGTAACCTTCATTCATTCTCTGATGTACATCTGCTTCCACTCCACCATTTGCTGCAACAACAGACCCAAGTACTTAAACTGATCCACTTCCTCAAGTAATTCTCCATTCAACATGACATTCAACCTTGCACCACCTTCCCTTCTCGTACATCTCATAACCTTACTCTTACCCAAATTAACTCTCAACTTCCTTCTCTCACACACTCTTCCAAATTCTGTCACTAATCGGCCAAGCTTCTCTTCTGTGTCTGCAGCCAGTACAGTATCATCCGCAAACAACAACTGATTTACCTCCTATTCATGATCATTCTCGTCTACCAGTTTTAATCCTCGTCCAAGCACTCGAGCATTCACCTCTCTCGCCACTCCATCAGCATACAAGTTAAAAAACCACTGTGACATCACACATCCCTGTCTCAGCCCAACTCTTACCGAAAACCAATCACTCACTTCATTTCCTATCCTAACACATGGTTTACTACCTTTGTAGAAACTATTCACTGCTTGCAACAACTTTCCACCAACTCCATATAACCTAATTACATTCCACATTGCTTCCCTATCGAATCTATCATATACTTTCTCCAGATCCATAAACGCAACATACACCTCCTTACCTTTTGCTAAAACCCCTACCTCTTCTAAAACCCCCCTGTATTTCTAAGATTGCATTCTCTGTTTTACCCTTGATCCTATTAATCATTACTCTACCATCCACTTTTCCAATTATGCTTAACAAACTAATACCTCTTGAATTACAACATTCATGCACATCTCCCTTACCCTTATATAGTGGTACAATACATGCACAAACCCAATCTACTGGTACCATTGACAACACAAAACACATATTAAACAATCTCACCAACCATTCAAGTACAGTCACACCCCCCTTCCTTCAACATCTCAGCTCTCACACCATCCATACCACACGCTTTTCCTACTCTTGTTTCATCTAGTGATCTCCTCACTTCATCTATTGTAATCTCTCTCTCATTCTCATCTCCCATCACTGGCACCTCAACACCTGCAACAGCAATTATATCTGACTCCCTATTATCCTTACCATTCAGCAAACTTTCAAAATATTCTACCCATCTTTTCCTTGCTTCCTCTCCCTTTAACAACCTCCCATTTCTATCTTTCACTGTCTCTTCAATTATATATATATATATATATATATATATATATTTATATAAATATGTATATAAATATATAAATATATAAATATATATATAAATATATATATATATATATATATATATGTATCTATATATATATATATATATATATCCACACACACATGCTTACGCACACACATACACACAGACAAACACACACCCATCCACACAAATATATATACATATATATGTATATATATATATATATATATATGAATATAAATATAAATATACATATATATATATATATATATATATTTATAAATATATATATATATATATATATCAGTATATATATATATATATATATATATTTATA
>NC_090747.1:4054015-4056515 GCF_036898095.1 Palaemon carinicauda | reverse complement strand
ATTATTATTATAATAATAATTATTATTATTATTATTATTAGGAGTAGTAGTAGTAGTAGTAGTAGTAGTAGTAGTAGTAGTATTAGTATTAGTAGTAGTAGTAGTAGTAGTAATAGTATTTTCATTATCATTATTATTATTATTATTATTATTATTATTATTATTATTATTATTATCATTATTATTACCTTTTCTATAATGTAGGCTCGTATAGAGCCTAGTGAAGACATAATAAAAAAATAAATAAATTTTATGAAAATAAATAAAAAATAAAATAAGATATTTCAAAAACAGTGCCAACATCAAAAATAATTTTATATATAAACTATAAAAATCAAATTATATTAGCCTGATCAACACAAAAAATTTGTTGCATGATTGAACTTTTGGGGGTCTTTCTATTCAAATACTTGATTAGGAAGATCATTCCACAACTTGGTTATAAATCGAAAAATAAACTTCTAGAATACTGTATAGTTTTTAGCTTCTTGATCGAGAATGCCTGTCTATTAGAATTAACTGCATATCTAGCATTACGAACATTGTTTACTGTCTGCTAAGATCTGATAGTAAAGGATGGTCACAATTAAGAAAAATCTAATGCAACATGCATAACGAACTAATTGAATGAGGGTGCCAGAGATTAATTTCTAGATCAGAATTATGGAATTTTCTAGACCACAAGCTTCCTAACAACAAATAATAATGGAAATCATTAGCTGCAGACCAGACAGAAAAATATTTGAAACAAGGTAAAATCCAAGATTTTGAACACTTCCCCAGAAAAGATTCATCACCAAAAAAAGCTGAAAATAATTTCTATTTATGCCAATTGTTTGGGAAATTAAAGAAGACACAGGCATAAGGTGTGTCTCAAAGGTAAATTTGTTGGCAAGAGAGACAACAAAAATGTTAAGTTTCATGCCGAGTTAAAAAAACATTAATGATGAGATCTGGCTCTTGTGGAACAACTATTCTTGACCTACTTACAATGGTACTTTGAGTGTTGTTAACGTTAACATTCAACTTCATGCCCTATTGTTAGCACCATACACTAATTTAGGAGATGGAATTGATGCATAGAAAGTAGCATTAACTTCATATACTAGGCCAAACCACCTATCATGTGCATACAGTATGAAAAGTAATGCACCGAGAAGACTACCATTAGGATCACTTAATATAATGTTCCTACACTCACCATAGTGCATATTACACCGCACGCGTATCATACACGCTCGTACACTGTAATGATTACCTAACTGGTGCATCCACACATTGGTCACTACCGGGTCAGTCATATGATCATTCACCAGGAAGGTTATAACTGAGAAGCAGGGCGAATGCAACTAACCCTATTTCAATGGAGCATGAGTTTGTACGTAATATGTTCCAAGGAAGAACGGCACAAAAAAAAAAATGAAAAAACACAAGCTTAAACAGGCTATCAGTATGAAGAGAGTGTGATAATGATGATAATGAGAGAGAGAGAGAGAGAGAGAGAGAGAGAGAGAGAGAGAGAGAGAGTTACAGTGTACGAACGTATGTGATACACACATGGTACGCCATCAAGAACAACTCTTTATGAACTTTTACTTAGAAATTCATTCTTGATATTAAGAAAGGACCCACTACTCCCAACTTTTTGAGTTTGACAACAAGGGCATCATGATTAACTTGGTCAAAGGCAGTACTAAAATCATGGCTAATCATATGATTTCCCAACCACACTAAAGGTATTTTTGTACAGCATTGCAGATTGTAAGAAGGAAATAAAATTAAATGCAAAATAGGGAGGAGGTGATTGCCTTCAGCAAACCTATTTGGATATTTTACGTCCAAAAACTTTAGATTATATCAGTTATGGAAATAAGGCGGTAATCCGATGGACTTGAGCTATCACAAAAACTTATACATAGTTTTCTCCAACAACTGCTAAAATCTCCTCTACTTGCTAAATTGTGGAAAAAACAGATATTTTTGGAGCTAAGAAATCTGCAGTCTTTATTAAAAAAACACAAGAAAAATACCATTCCGTTCTATACCTCCATAAGCATCAAGGTCCATACACAGCTTTAATTTCACGAAAGTTGAAATCGCAACTAGTTAGTTTAGCCTCAGGAAAACAGAAATCCGGAAGATAAATTTTCTCATTACCGTGCTTACTATCATACACATCAGCCAAAAGGGTTGTCTTTTCCATCGGACAGTGAGTGACAGAGGCATCTGGTTTAAGTAAAGGTGGAACAGTTGCGTCTACACAAAAGAGTGCAGTTTTAAGAGTAGTTCACGGTCCACCACTCATGTTCCTGATATGTAACAGAAAGGCTTTCTTTTACTATTGAAGCAGAAACTCTCTGGACAAAATATCTAAGCTGAGTATAGTTATTCCAACTCAAATCTGATATGTCACCCAACTAAATATGATAAGTCTGCGGCTTCTCCAAATAAGCACAGCTACAATCATCATAAAACCAGAGTTTGTCTTTCACTTGGTACA
>NC_090747.1:4009015-4046515 GCF_036898095.1 Palaemon carinicauda | reverse complement strand
TGCTTTCTTTGTTTTTACAGTATATGGACAGCCAACCTATAATTTAAAGGGTAATGGTAAATTTTCTTATGTTAAGGGCTCTAAATCTATTGTTATTTTCGAGATATTAATATTCTAAAGAGAGAGAGAGAGAGAGAGAGAGAGAGAGAGAGAGAGAGAGAGAGAGAGAGAGAGAGAGAGAGAGGAGAGAGAGAGAGAGAGAGAGAGTAACGGTAAATGTAAGAGCTATATTTGAAAATAAGATTTAATTTCGTTTATAAAGCCATACATTTTAGACACCAATGACATATGCATTTAGCATTTACCAGTAATTAAAATAAACAATATTAGTAAAAAGATGATTGAAATGACATGTTTCACTGCCCACCATTCCCTTCTCTCTCTCTCTCTCTCTCTCTCTCTCTCTCTCTCTCTCTCTCTCTCTCTCTCTCTCTCTCTCTCTCTCTCTCTCTGTAAAAGAAAAAAAAAAAGAAATCGAGTTCATCAAAAAGTAGCGTTATGACAATGGGAAATCTGAACAATTGGTATATTTTATCCATCAAAATTATTTCCCTCTACAATTTGTTCTTTATTTTTCTATTCTTTTGTTCATATATCGTTTGAAAAGTTTTTTTTTCTTCCTATACATTCAATATTCAATAATGGCCATTCTGTTGGTTTTCCGAAAACCTAAACCACCATTTAGTATTTACCGTATTTGCCTGAATTTTCTAAATTTCAGAGATTATTAATGTATTATTTCAACTTAATTTTGTAGAGATATTTTTAATCTCGAAAATAAACTAAGTAATATCACTTGATTTATATGAAAGATTTGCTGTGGTTAGATCAAGACATTCTTTAATTATGGCTTTTGTAGGTGAAAAAATTTGAGTTTATTCATGCTTCATATTTATTTAATAGCTTTGAATAATAGGTACCTTTTATAGTTACAGTATATTCAAATATATATTCATTATAATATATATCTTTAGATCAGCCATTATATATAATCTATTTCCCTGGTATATAGATTCATTGATAACAAAGTTTCAATTGGGCTCCACAAGGCACTAAAAGTGTTGGAAGACCTAGGCCTACATAGCTGAGGACTATGAAGAGAGGAGTAAGAGATAATAAAGGGGGAAGCATTGATTTAATAGCGCAAGACAGAGACGACTGTTGAAATCTAACCGAGGCACTTTGCGTCAATATGCGTGTGAGATGATGATGATGATTCAAAAAGCCAATACAGATCTGGAGGCAAAAGTGCTTTTTTTATCGTTAAAACAGAGAAAACTAGATATTAAAAACATATATAATCTAAATAGCAGAGTATAAAGACAGAGATATTAGTAAAAACCTCAAATTAATATTTTGAATTCCTATTTCTAGAAACAGTGAGGGTCAAAGATATGCGAGTTGTTCTCATGTAGCAACCAAGCTACCCAATATGGGAATAGCAGCTTTGGAATTTTTTATTTAAGACATCAAAGTTCCATAATATAAAACGTCTCGTAAGATAAATTAGTGTTAGATTTCTCGCTATAGATCCTCATGTAGGAAAGTACAATGACAAAGATTTGTTTCGATTCATTTAAATAGAAAGGAGACATCGCTTTTATCATGGATTAAGTTACATTCATATTTACAGATGTGAATATTTGTGTGTTAACCATATGTTATTACTGATAATTAGTAACCCTTTAAATATGAAACTGAAATAAAATATGGAATGGAATCTAGCAGAATTCACTAACATTAGGTAATAGCATGTATGAAAAAAGAGACTAATCTACATATACTTTGTCCTGCAATGCGTATTACACACTCAAACACTGTAACAATATTTATGTTTTAAGTATGTTGCCATTATCACTCTCTCCTCGTTCTGATAACTTTTTTCTCCCTCTATGTGTTTGCATTAATCTGTTTTAATTATTTTCACTTTCTTTCAATGAAAGTGTTGTTGTAAATGCTCGCTTTCTGCTAAAATAAAGTTAATAGCAATTACGTTGTCTCTAAGATTCCAACTACTGGTGCATCCATACTTTGATGACCACTGGAGTGTTCAGCTCCCTCCCAATTTCCCCCCCCCCCCCTGCACTGTTGCGTCTTATTGTTTGATGATGCCGCCGTCAGATACTTACTCAACTATCAACGCCATTCTATTGAAATTACAGACCTTCGGGTGTGGAGAAGTGTTCTCCTGGTTCCAGCATGCTAAAGTCCAGTTCTACATCAAGGGCGTGACTCGGTCGAGTACCAAAGAAGATTACGTCCTCCCGGCTATCCATAATGACACTTTCCGGGAAATCTCCGATTGGCTGTGGGAGCAAGGAGACATGCCAATAATATACGACGCCCTCAAATCTTGCATCCTAGAGCAGAGCTCACCTTCGCTAGCTGCGTAGCAAAACTTTTTAAGTTTTGCCAACAACCATTTGGAGACCTTAAAGCTTCTCTCACCCTAAGGATGCTCCTCCATAACCTTCCGTAGACAGCTCTCCTCATGAAGTGAATCCATTCTTAGCCCTCCAGGTACTGTGCCTACCCGAACATGTATGTGCTGATATTCCCAATGTCAATATTTTGCCCATGAAGGAATTTATGACCAAAGACGACTGCCGTATGGACAGCCACTTCACCACCTTCCAGACCTCCATCAATGCCTCTAGTCCTAGTCAAGTGGACACCAATTCAACTTTGATGGAAGCCAACGTGAATGCAGTAGGACACTGATGTCCACCCCATGACGTGCTAGAGCACCGACACACCAGCCCACCACTCACAATACCACCCCTCGCTTTCCAACGACCACTCCATCCAAATCCTGACGCCCATCGGCTGCAGTTAGGATACTACCACTCTAAATTCGGGGCTGTTGCTAAAAAATATGCATATGGTTGACAGTGGCCAGAAAACGTGTAAGTGGGCCATTGCTTGCGTATCTTATCTCCTCTGTCACAAACCTTTTCTTTTTACATGACGCAGGTACTGGCATGCGATTTTTGATAGACACAATTGCTTGCCATTGTCTTTTGCCAAAGCCACTCTCCAGGGCACGACATGGTCTGTCTAAGTTTGTCAACATCAGCCTAGTAGCCGCTAAAATATCTGCAATACCTGCCCACAGTTATGAAACCCTCACATTATCGTTTGGCAGCCACTAAACAAATGTCCACTTAAATTGAAGAAATTGGCCTTCGCCTAAAGGCCTCAAGCCCACGTCATCACCCTTGCACATTCTCCTGAAGGAAGGTGCTTTTCTGCGTCCGTGTTGGTATTATTATTATTATTATTATTATTATTATTATTATTATTATTATTATTATTATTATTATCATTATTATTATTATTATTATTATTATTATTATTATTATTACTACCAGCAGAGCTACAAACCTAGTTGGAAAAGCAAGATGCTATAATCCCAAGGACTCCAATTGGAAAAATAGCCCAGTGAGGGAAGGAAATAAGGATATGATGAGGACAAATTAACAATAAATCATTCTAAAAACAGTACCAACGTCAAAACAGATATGTCATATATAAACTATTAAAAACGTCAAATCAGATATGTCATGTATAAACTATAAAAGACTCATGTCAGCCTGGTCAAAATAAAAACAGTTGCTCCAACTTTGAACTTTTGAAGTTCTACTGATTCAACTACCAGATTAGGAAGATCATTCCACAACTTGGTCACAGCTGGAATAAAACTTTTAGAATACTGTGTAGTATTGAGCCTAATAATGGAGAAGATATGGCTATTAGAATTAACTGCTTGCCTAGCATTACGAACAGGATAGAATTGTCCAGGGAGATCTGAATGTGAAGGATGGTCAGAGTTATGAAAAATCTTATGCAACATGCATATTGAACTAATTGAATGACGGTGCCTAAGATTAATATCTAGACCAGGAATAAGAAATTTAATAGACCGTAACTTTCTGTCAAACAAATTAAGATGAGAATCAGCAGCTGAAGACAAGACAAGAGAACAATACAAAAAACAAGGTAGAATGAAAGAATTAAAACACTTCTTCAGAATAGATTGATCACTGAAAATCGTGTAAGACTTTCTCAATAAGCCATTTTTTGTGCAATTGAAGAACACACAGACCTAATGTGTTTTTCAAAAGTAAATTAGCTGTCGAGAATCACACCTAAACTTTTAAAAGAATCATGAAAATTTAAAGAAACATTATCAATACTGAGATCCAGATGTTGAGGAGCCACCTTCCTTGACCTACTTAAAATCATACTTTGAGTTTTGTTAGGATTCAACTTCATACCCCATAATTTGCACCATGCACTAATTTTTGCTAGATCTCTATTAAGGGATTCACCAACCCCAGATCTACATTCAGGGGATGGAATTGATGCAAAGAGAGTTGCATCATATCCATATGCAACAAGCTTGTTTTCTAGGCCAAACCACATGTCATGTGTATACAGTATGAAAAGTAATAGGCCAAGAACACTACCATGTGGAACACCGGATATCACATTCCTATACTCACTCTGGTGCTGTGACGAGCCGAGAGAAGGTTGTGACTCAGAGGCAGTATGAAAGCAACTGAGTAAATTTTATTACAGAACATTTGTTTATATATACATAAACTCCAGGCAAAAAGGACATACGAAACATAACAGGCAATTTCATGTTCAACCGACAAGCTCACCAGTTAACACTTAACGGGCAGAAAAACAGACATGCTATTTCAGGTTCCTATCAGTGCGAGGGGATACCGATGATATAAGCATAATATATACAAAAAATGAAATGTCGTTACTATGTACGATAGTGTGACACACTGTTGGTACATGCCCCCCCCCCCCCTTAAAAATGGCAGTCTTTGTGGCTCAAAATGCTGCTACTTGAAGGGGCCCCCACTTATAATCTTTGGGCTTGCCCTTGAAGGCGTAGAGGAGGGCAAGAGTGGTGTTGATGGCTGGCAGGAAACAGTGATGATAGTAGATCCTACCGGAAAATTCTTGCAACGCTTTGACTTTTGAATGTGCGGGGATGTTCTGAACAGCTGCTACCTTAGCTAAATGGTACAGTTGTTGTACAGAACTAAAAGGCCATCTTGTTGTGGGTGGAATGCATGGTGCATACAGTAGATGACAGAGGTGTTACCTTTTGAAGGAAGAGAGCACAAGTATTTCACCAATGTAATATACTCAGAAGGGGAGATCCTCTGAAGTTCTGCTTATAAGTTGTTGAAAAGTGGCCCCAGGAGTTACGAAGGGCAAAAAAGGATTAATTAAACATTTATTTACCGAAGGTTCATAGGGTGTTCTTTGTGGTTCAGAATGCCGCTACTTGAAGGGGCCCCCACTTATAATCTTTGGGCTTGCCCTTGAAGGATGCGTAGAGGAAGGCAAGAGTGGCGGCAATGCCTGGCAGGAAACTGTGATAATAGTAGATTTTGCCTAATAGGTTAACGTAAAACTATTATTATTTCTTTTGTTGATTTAAATCAGCCTAGTTTTCTTTTAAGTAAAATTTTTGCTGAGTATGTTTACTTTTGTGTTACTGTAAGTTAAGTGGCTTTACGATTGTTTATCAGTGTTTTTGCGCCTCCTCCTTTTTGTATTAGTGAACTATGATTTTAACAATTGTTATTCTTTATTTTTCAAAATACTGGAGGTTTAAAAATTTAGCAAATGGCAATAAATTATAATCAAGAGCGAATTCAAATATTTATTTTACATAAACAGAACTATCACTGAAATATGTATTAAAGAAAAAGGCTCAGGATCGTAGATGGTCTTATTGCTTCTTCGTATTTAAGCGAGGTATCCGTCCTTATGAAGACCAATGATGCGACCTCACTAATAACCCCCAATACCAGAAAAGTCCTTAGGATCTATAAATATGTCATATATACGCTCTATTAAAAGAGAGCAAATATACGAAAATATATCAACAAAACTATCTAATTACCAGTTAATATAAATGTATGAAGGTCGAACAAATATGAACTCGAACCAGCAAAATAAAACAAGACACTTCACAAATATAAGTAATTAAACCGGCAATAAATTGTAAATTTTAAATGAAAACAATATGGTTGGTCCTTTGGAGGATTTTTTATGGTTCAGGTTAAGGAGACAATTCATTCAAAGTGAATGAGTAACTCGAGTGAAATTTACAAGGCACAAGCATCAATGTGGTTTGCAACTTACCTCCACTCTAAGCAAGTCTCTCTAGGTCAATTGCAGCTGTCGTTGTTAATTCAAAAGTCGATGTAACTGCATGGTACAGTAGCCTCAAAAAGAAGTAATCCAAGTGCTCCACGACCAACGGTCACACTAGTCACTTAATGCTCCATAATAAAATTTACGCTGGATTGGTGAAAAATATTAGTGAAGAGTTGACACGCCCTTCTCAGCTGCTGAGTGAAAATGCACTGCTGTCTTCAAACGCTGCGACTAGAAGTAAACTTTTGAAGTGAATTAAAGGTTTTCATTCAGTCTCAAAACTCTAGTATTGAATTTAATCACTTTAAAGGAGGAATTTCATGGTTGCAAACTATTGATGCTTTTCCAAACTTAAAACATAACATTCTGAAACTGAACGAGTCTCCAAAGCAAGAACACGAACTAACCAATATAAATAATTTTAACTTTTCCCAAAAACAAAAAAGAAGCTTAGAATTTTGAAACAAGCAAAGTAGAAAACCAAGGACCATAAAGGGTGGATACTACACTCAAAAGTTAAAAAGAACAAAGTGAAAAAAGTTTCACTTTTTTCAACACTCCCATCAAAGACATTCAATTTCAACTGTTTTAGTGTCAGTAGAAATTGAATTTCTATTTATCAGTAGTAGAAAAACCTCATGTCCCATGCAAGTAAATATATACAAGAATTATTTACAAGGTACAAGTAATGAATATTAAGCATATCCAGGAAGATAAAGATTTTTCGTTTTTTGTGCGCCTTTCAAAGCAGCCAATCTCTTAGGCCCCTTTAATGCAAGATCCTCATTGGAATGCTCATCCTCTTGCCTATGCACTACTTTAGAGTGAGAATATTTATTAATACTCAGTAGAGGAATTAATGATGAGTGTCTATTTACTCTTTCTTTGTTTCCTTTCATTACTGTTGCACCAGTGGTCTCACCAATTGAGTTCATCTGAACACTTTTAACGATTCCCATAGGATAATTTGCAGGTTTCAAATGAACATCTTTTAGTAAAACTATATCACCAACTTGCAAATTCTTTTGCGATACTGGCTTGTATCTAGAACCAACATTAGTGGCACAAGTTTTGCAAGGAATTCAGAGTTATAAATGTCTTTTAAACATGAACGAGACTTGCGCAATTTACTATAACTGTCCTTAATATGCTCTATTGGATCCTTGGAAGGAGTCCATGAAGGGTCGGAATCTGGAAGGGGTTGCAAATTAGGAATGATGCTCAAAAACACCAACTCATAACCCTTTAGCAAAATTTCGGGTGTTGTTGCAGCAGGAATGACTTCATTTGGATTATTATCTCTTAAAGACTCATGAAAAGCAATTGGCCTGCGATTAACTAAATGTACAGTCTCTGCTATAAGAAACTCAAAATCAAGAGAATTCAATACGGTATTTCGAACTGAACCATATATAAGTCTTTTATCTAATTTAACACAATTTTCCACAAGTGATCCAAGTTGGTTACAGCCTTTGTAATATTGCTCAAATTCTACAGCCCTCATTCCATGTTCCTGTAAATACTGCACAGTATCTGGGTCCCTTAAAAAATCAGAAATTAAATTAGTACCTGCAACAATTTGAGATCCCATATCTGAAAGGCTCAATTGTGGAGTACCATACTCCCAGATATATAACTGAAGTGCTCTTAAAAATGTGGGTACAGTCAGGTCAAGGCATAATTTTAAATTTATAGCTCGAGACCACAAACAGGTTATACAAAGCAACCAAGTTTTGGTTTTAACTTCTTGGTACTTGATATAATACGGGCCAAGATAGTCCAGGAAAATAGACCTGAAGGGAATATTGGGAGGTTCCAACCTAAAATCTCTGTATGGACTTTGATTCAATTTGACTGCATATCTGTGAAATCGTCTGCAGTTGATGCATTCTTTCAAAATCTTCTTTACAGTTGAAAAGAAATGTGAAACCCAAAAAGTTTTCCGAAATTCGGTCAACAGTCAGTAGATGCCAGCATGATTTGTCATTTTATGCATTTCCAGGATTAATTTCTTAGTCAGGACGCTATGCTTTGATAAAAGGATAGGCGAGAACATAAATTTTTCTCTGTCCTTCCAGCGTGCAGTCTTACTTCTAACACGCAATATACCATTGTGATCTGGATAAATATTAAGTTGGATGATTATATTAGGGTTCTCTTTAACTGCATTAGAAGACCGTGCAAAATATTTAAAAACTTCTGGAAAGTGAATCTGCTGATCTCTGTACATTACAAAGTTATAAGCTTCTGACAAAGTATCTTCATCAGTAAGACAATTAAAATGTGAATATTTACTTGGGTCCCTCATCTTTACTGCAATTTTCAGGTTATTAATAAACCTTATCACATACCTATGAACTGAAACTATACTCGTGAAGCCTGAAAAAGAATCCATAGAAACCAAATGGTTTATATCCTCTCGAACCACGGACTCGGTAGCAACATGAACATTACTACTTTCAAGAGAAGAGCTTTTACCTTCCTCTCTGAGCAATGTATTAGGAATGGTGACTTCCATCATATCACTTGCGAAAACATCAATATCTGCATCAGCAACAGTACCACTGAAAAAATTAGAATTCATAAATTGCTTATAGGAGAGATGTCTGGTGATTGCATCAGCTGGGTTTTTAGAGCCTGCACAGAATTTAAACTTAATAGGAAATTCTTCACACATTTTGCAGATACTATCTAATCTATTTTTCACAAAGATGCTCAAATTACTTAATTTATCAAACTTTGTAACATGTGCTGATAACCAATGTAAGCAAACTAGACTATCTGTGTATAGATCCATCCCTACTATGTTAATAGGCTCAACACAATTAGAGTCTCTTAATTCTCTTCTAATGTCATGTAATACTTCAGTCCCTAAAGAGACTGCCTGGAATTCCAGAGAAGGTATGGATTTAGATTCTAATTGTTTGTTAACAAATCTGTTATTAGCCATGAAAAGTTTGAATTTTTTAGTTCTCAAATTATATAAGAAGACAACACAGCAGTAAATGCTTCCAGAACTGTCTGTATATGCAATCAAATTATACATATCATCTCTCCTACCAACAAATCTATTAACTGAAATCGTTGGAGAAGAATTTAGCTGCTTAGCGATATTATTCCATTCTCTTAGCAGATCCTCAGATAGCCTATTGTCCCAACCAATTTCTTTATTGCACTGCAAAGAATGCATGAATATTCTAGCTCTATTTAGTAAAGGTCCACAAAAATTAAAGATATCAAAATTTGATGCAATTGAACTCAAAATCTGCCTTTTAGATGAGGCATTCTTATCCAAAACTAATTTCTGGGAGGACAAAGAATCAGTCTCTGTATTCCAAAGCAATCCATAAAGCTTGGTCACAGGGGTCGACTTCTCACCAGTTTCTCCATCAATGGATCTCTGCAAAGATTTACAATTTGTCATAAACTGTTGTACTTCAAATCCATAAGGCTAAAAAATCTGCTTCAAATTATCGAAGGCCCATTTCAATTTGACAGGGTCATTGAATGAAATCGCGCAATTATCCATATAACATAAATCATAAATATTTCTCTTCAAATTCCTAATTTGTAGCGAATCATTCTTTATATCAATCATGAGAATATAATATAAAGCTAAAAGCAGTAAAGCCGGACTAGGTCTAAGACCAGAAGGAAGCCGAACATGTTTGTACACTATCAAGGAAAAATCATTCTTGGCAACATTTCGGTACCAATAAAACAAAAGCTTTTGCTGAACAGATTCAAGCAACACAATTTGCACGAATGCCTTTTTCAAGTCAAAGCACAGAACATTGCTATCAAATCTCAATTGCAGTACAGAAGTAGATACTTTCTTATTAAGACAAGGGCCCGCTAACATTGCCTGATTGTGGCTGACTGTTAGAGGCTTTGAGGGATCATTTTCACAAATATTACAAAGAAAAACATTTCTGCATTTGCTACTCTCCTTTTCGAACCTGAATACAGGCATGTGTGGCAAAAAGGAAAAACTATGGTGCTCCTCCAGGAATTGAGATAAATTATCTACCCTCTCTATTATACCTAGACGCTCTTGTTCTCTGAAAACATCGTCTATCATTCCAAGAGACATACCATCTTTTTGATATCTCTTAAAATTAGACTTTAGAACAAACTTTGAAAGTGTTCGATTTTTACAAAGAAGATGAGACACTTTCTTGTTCCATAAGATAGGAAGCACTAGTCTCCCATCATCACTGCGTGTAGCAGAATTCAAAACATAATTTATCAAATGTATATCATTTTCGACACAAGATTCATTATACAAAGTTTTATCATAATTCAATATCTGAGAACACTGTTCAGAGAGAACAGCATCGGTAGCCTTTTTTAGTTCAGATTGAACAAGATTACCTTTATCATCAAGTACAGCATAATTTACTTCTGCAGAAATACATTCAGTATTTGGGGAATGATCATTCTCCGGCTCAATAATAGTCACTGAATCAGCCTCAAAATGATTGAGTAATAAGCTTGGATTCCTTGTAGAATTACTGCTGTGAGGACTACTTTGCAAATTTCTCAGGTATCCATTAACATTTCCAGAAAGCATAATACCAAGGGAAGTTTCCAAATATGCAGAGGGAACACCAGAGCCAAACAATTTAGTTATTTATGGTAAACAATGAATAGAAATAGTTCCAGGTATGAACTTAATATCAGAGATCATATCCTCCCCTTTTGCCAAAAATTTATCTGCAAATTTATATCCCTTTTCCAGAAATCTTTCAACAATTCAACTCAAACCTGGAAGAATTAGCTTTGTATTGATTTCTGGAAGGCAGATTACTTCCACACAAAAACTGTTCACATTATTATTTAAATTAACACGAACAACATTAGTCATCAAATTTCTTTGAGAGTTAACACCTCTCACAGTGACACTGAAATTTGACTCCAATACTTCCAAATTATTTTGCTTTGCAAATTCAGCATCAATAAAATTAAGCTGAGAACCACTGTCTTTAAGACAACGCATTTGCTCATTATTAGACAAAACAACCGAGAAAGTGGGTAAAACGGAAGCCCCAGTATGTGAAAGGACCTTATTGCAATCTATGCTTATCATACCATTTGTTGCTCCAAGGGAAGAGCCCTTTTCTTTATTAACGTTATTACTGTGTATTTCACGGACCATGACACCCTCTTTTTTTAATATAACTAATGAACTAGGCTTCTGATTTATGTGAAACTGAAACCACCAGAGTTTGAGACACCGACCTAATTAAGAAAAATGGATTCAAGCATCTACTCCGCATTATTGTCTTACTTTATATAGAGAAATGTCATCTAAATTCTGTGGTTATGGCGAGAACGGAAATTAAGACCTGGCAACTAGGAGCAGAATGACGTATGTTAACTATGACGTGAGGCCCGTGACGTTTACACCTACCACGCCCCCTCATTATATCAGTACAAGAAATTATATATAATTATATCTTTGTTAGAGATAAGGTGTTTTTAGTTTTCAATACAGGAATGCAGTCATTATTGTGTTGAAGTTATGGAATGATTGTTGAGGATGCGCACATAACATGGTCATTATAAATATTTAATATGGCTGAGGATTGGATGGAGGTGGAAGAATAGTAATACTTTATTAACAATAAATGTATCGTACATAATTAGTAATATAACAGCTAACATTATAATGAACAAAGTTACAAGACTGAAATAGAATATATATATATATATATATATATATATATATATATATATATATATATATATATATATATATATATATATATATATATATATATATATATATATATATATATATATATATATATATATATATATATATATATATTATTCATATATATATATATATATATATATCATTTTTATTACCCATCAAAACTGTCTGAAATAAAGTCTTCCTCTTTGTCGTCACTGGCGAGACTTATGATGATGGGATCCACACTGTCATGGATATTATCAAATGACCAGTACTCTCTCTCAAAGTATTCAGAGCGCCGAACAGCATTTGCCCACACGTCCTCTGTCACACACAACTTTGCTTCATTCAATCTTGCATTGAGGTCCGTTCGTGTAAAATGGTGAAGGGATGATCGAACGTACTTCTTCATGACACCCCATACTTGCTCAATAGCATTTATCTCCGGGTGTGCTGGTGGTAGCCGCACTATTTCATGACCCCACAGGCGAATGGTATTGTCCACTGTGAATCGGGGGGGTGGTCGATTTTCCTTGCATATTTTGAGTAGTTCAGGTCGCAAAGCGTATGGTGGGTATGTGATATTGCGCTGCTGCAACCATTTTATTAGATCGTCTTTTTTGGTGCCAGTAGTTGGACAGTGGCTCTCCTCTGTAAGGCGACTGTGGTAAGGAGCGTTGTCGATGACCAGAACTTATGGCTCCTCTAATGATGGTAGTAATTTGGTTGTCAGCCATCGCTGGAAGAGTTCAGCATTCATTTCACCATGATAGTCTCCACTACTATTCTTAGCTGTATAGCAAAGAAATGAATCCTCAATAAAGCCCTTGTTGGTACCAGCTGCTACCACAACAACGCGTTCACCATCTCCTGGCGGAACCTGTCGGCTATGTGTGTTAGTTGTGGATCGTTGAGTTGTATCTACCCATTCTTTATTGTGGCTCATCCTTGTCGTAAACCATGTTTCGTCTAAATAGACCACCTGTCTTCCTTCCTCACGATACTGTTTGAGAGCTCTGAGAGCCCGGATCCTTTTACATACTATGTCTAAGGACTCTTTTCTAGCATACATTTTTCGTTGTGTCGTTTTATATCGAAATCCAATCTTGTGAAGTACTCTCCAAAGCGAAGTTTCCGATGTGCCTTCAGGTAAAATACCTTCCTTCTTGAGTTCTCTTGTTAGAGTAGTAATTGTAAAGGTATCCTTTGACAAGAACCTGTTGTGAACATATCGACGAATTGCACCGATGGTAAAAGAGTCGAACATATCTTCAGCTGGCTGTATGAAATTAGACTGTACTGGATCTGATGAGGGCAGTGCTAATGGGGATGGCGATGGAGCTCTTGATAGTACTGGCAATGAGGGTGATGATGGTGGAGATAGTTGTTCTGCAATTGGCCGTGAATGTGTGGTGTGCTTGACCAATTGACAAACGGCATTCCTTTTCATGTCCATGACATGAGCAACTCGGTCATACGGTCTGTTTCGGTAAAAAATATTTGTTTTCGTATAATTATATATTGAGTCACCTCTCATTATATATATATATATATATATATATACAGTTTATGTGTGTGTGAGAGAGAGAGAGAGAGAGAGAGAGAGAGAGAGAGAGAGAGAGAGATCTGATAATGCATCATATTCAACTATATATGTCCGTGATGGTACGGCATTAAACATGACATGATACCAACCTATTCAATCCAATTTTCAGTTTATTGTTGTGTTGTTCCCTCTTGAAGTATGTTAAGTGTCGCAACACAAAAGCATTACGACAACCTTGTGGACAATGGTGATGCATTCTAGACATGATATAAAATGTCAATAGTAGTCAGTGAGCAATGTGTCAGCAGGAGCCTTGTCAATGACCGTATGTAACAGGCGTGTACCTTCCCTAGCGTGATCACCTCTCTGACTGCCTTCTAAGATTTTAATTTTTTTGTCTTTTTTTCGTAAAATTAAGTATTGATTAAATAATAAACACAAGTGAGTCTAAAAATTAGTTTATTTAAATATAATAACTAATCAGTATCTTTAGATTCCATCAAAGAGCAGTATAATTCACTACAACTTATATATCTTTTAATAACCATAAAGAAAGGGGGGCGTGGCAGGTGTAAACGTCAGGGGCTCACGTCATGGTTGACATACGTCATTCTACGCCTAGTTGCCAGGTCTTAATTTCCGTACTCGCCATAACCACAGAATTTAGATGACATTTCTCTATATAAAGTAAGACAATACTGCGGAGTAGATGCTTGAATCCATTTTTCTTAATTAGGTCGGTGTCTCAAACTCTGGTGGTTTCAGTTTCACATTAATCAGAAGCCTAGTTCATTAGTTATATTAAAAAAAGAGGGTGTCATGGTCCGTGAAATACACAGTAGTAGCAACTTTACCATTACTATCACACAAAAAACTGAAGTGCCAGTCATTACATTTGTTACATTTTCTCAAGAACCTGAATCTACATGCACTTGTTTTATGAGGATTAGCACATTTAGTGCAAGCATTACACTTTAGCAGCCTTTCGACCTTTGCCTTTGGAGAGGCATAAACCTCACACTTGTTAACTAGATGATCAGCATTTTCGGAACCATTTTCGTCCCTACACAAAATACAACCCTTTAATTTCACTGCACTGGAAGAGTCAACCAGTACGTTACTAGCAAAACTTAATGTTGATCTAGCATCTGACTGAACTTTGCGATTAACTTTCTTCTCCTGATATTTTTTCTGAACCCCAAGGTAACGCTCTGTGGCCTCGAAAATATTATCCTCAATATCCTTAAGCAAAGGTTTGTTTTTATTTGTAATCTGAGTTAATTGTAATTTAAGACCATCATTCATAGCATCTCAAAAGAAATATTGCAAGACATCATCAATGGTTATTGCAAGTGAAGCAAATGAGTTTTTAATGCTTCTCATCTTACCAATAAAGGCATATGGGTCAGAGTCATACATTAATTTTAATCCTGAAAGGGCAAGCATTGTTTCAAATTTCTGACCTAATTCAGAACCAAAAGCTTTTTGTAACAAGGCTTTGGCTTCCTCATAATTCTGTTCAGTAGAAGATAAAGATTTCACAAGAGCTAATGGCTGTTTACCTAGTTGATTTTGGAGATAAATAAATTTAAGATAAGAGTCTACTTTCATTGTCTCCATAGCCTTCTCAAAATCCTTAAAAAGATTTTCTATGCTTTCCCCCTCAGAATGATTATATACAGGAAGAGGCAAACATGGGTATTTAATATTAGGAGAAGGGTTACTAGGCAAGGGAATTTCTGCTGTGACTTTCTCGAGCATAGCTAATGATGATAAAATATTATCCGTATAAATAGCTTAACAATCGAGTTCATCTTTGATATCAGATTCATCCTTTTTTTCACTGAAAAGCATATCCACTATCTGAGAGTCCAAACTATCTAACAATGTTTTTAAATTTTGAAGGGATAATACAAAACTAATCCTTTCTCGCTCAGTGAGAGTACCATATTTAAGCCATACACTGTCACATTTTTTGGTCACCTGTGTTCGACAATGACCACGTGAAATCTTAAGAGCACTAAAATTCTCCATATTGCTTGTAAATTCAGATAAAACTTAAAAAGTAGAAATGTGCAATATATAATGGAATAAACCCATTAGCAAATTCAGAAATTAACCAAAGAATTATCGAAGGAAATATAACCTATGCAAAATGGCAAAGATTCACAAAAAATATGACCAACCCAGCAAAATAATAGACAAGTAAAATATTCACGAAGCTAGAAATGTGTGACTGCGATCGAAAGATTGAACCCGACGAGGAAGAACACCATGAAGCAAAAGACCTTTAACCTGCCCCACGTTGGGAGCCATTTTCAAAATACTGGAGGTTTAGAAATTTAGCAAATGGCAATAAATTATAATCAAGAGCGAATTCAAATATTTATTTTACATAAACAGAACTATCACTGAAATATGTATTAAAGAAAATGGCTCAGGATCGTAGATGGTCTTATTGCTTCTTGGTATTTAAGTGAGGTATCCGTCCTTATGAAGACCGATGATGCGACCTCACTAATAACCCCCAATACCAGAAATGTCCTCAGGATCTATAAATATGTCATAAATACACTCTATTAATAGAGAGCAAATATACGAAAATATATCAACAAAACTATTTAATTACCAGTTAATATCAATGTATGAAGGTCGAACAAATATGAACTCGAACGAGAAAAATAAAACAAGACACTACACAAATATAAGTAATTAAACCGGCAACAAATTGGAAATTTTGACTGAAAACAATATGGTTGGTCCTTTGGATGATTTTTTATGGTTCAGGTTAAGGAGACAATTCATTCAAAGTGAATGAGTAACTCGAGAGAAATTTATAAGGCACAAGCATCAATGTGGTTTGCAACTTACCTCCACTCTAAGCAAGCCTCTCTAGGTCAATTACAGCTGTCGTTGTTAATTCAAAAGTCGATGTAACTGCATGGTACAGTAGCCTCAAAAAGAAGTAATCCAAGTGCTCGCACTTCCAAGCAGGATCATCCTCGACCAACGGTCACACCAGTCACTTAATGCTCCATAATAAAATTTACGCTGGATTGGTGAAAAATATTAGTGAAGAGTTGACACGCCCTTCTTAGCTGCTGAGTGAAAATGCACTGCCGTCTTCAAACGCTGCGACTAAAAGTAAACTTTTGAAGTGAATTAAAGGTTTTCATTCAGTCTCAAAACTCTAGTATTGAATTTAATCACTTTAAAGGAGGAATTTTATGGTTGCAAACTATTGATGCTTTTCCAAACTTAAAACATAACATTCTGAAACTGAACGAGTCTCCTAAGCAAGAACACGAACTAACCAATATAAATAATTTTAACTTTTCCCAAAAACAAAAAAGAAGCTTAGAATTTTGAAACAAGCAAAGTAGAAAACCAAGGACCATAAAGGGTGGATACTACACTCAAAAGTTAAAAAGAACAAAGTGAAAAAAGTTTCACTTTTTTCAACACTCCCAGCAAAGACATTCAATTTCAACTGTTTTAGTGTCAGTAGAAATTGAATTTCTATTTATCAGTAGTAGAAAAACCTCATGTCCCATGCAATTAAATATATACAAGAATTATTTACAAGGTACAAGTAATGAATATTAAGCATCTCCATGAAGATAAAGATTTTTCGTTTTTTGTGCGCCTTTCAAAGCAGCCAATCTTTTAAGCCCCTTTAATGCAAGATCCTCATTGGAATGCTCATCCTCTTGCCTATGCACTACTTTAGAGTGAGAATATTCATTAATACTCAGTAGAGGAATTAATGATGAGTGTCTATTTACTCTTTCTTTGTTTCCTTTCATTACTGTTGCACCAGTGGTTTCACCAATTGAGTTCATCTGAACGCTTTTAACGATTCCCATTGGATAATTTGCAGGTTTCAAATGAACATCTTTTAGTAAAACTATATCACCAACTTGCAAATTCTTGTGCGATACTGGTTTGTATCTAGAACCAACATTAGTGGCTTGATGCACAAGTTTTGCAAGGAATTCAGAGTTATAAATGTCTTTTAAACATGAACGAGACTTGCGCAATTTACTATAACTGTCCTTAATATGCTCTATTGGATCCTTGGAAGGAGTCCATGAAGAGTCGGAATCTGGAAGAGGTTGCAAATTAGGAATGATGCTCAAAGACACCAACTCATAACCCTTTAGCAAAATTTCTGGTGTTATTGCAGCAGGAATGACTTCATTTGGATTATTATCTCTTAAAGACTCATGAAAAGCAATTGGCCTGCGATTAACTAAATGTACAGTCTCTGCTATAAGAAACTCAAAATCAAGAGAATTCAATACAGTATTTTGAACTGAACCATATATAAGTCTTTTAACTAATTTAACACAATTTTCCACAAGTGATCCAAGTTGGTTACAGCCTTTGTAATATTGCTCAAATTCTACAGCCCTCATTCCATGTTCCTGTAAATATTGCACAGTATCTGGGTCCCTTAAAAAATCAGAAATTAAATTAGTACCTGCAACAATTTGAGATCCCATATCTGAAAGGCACAATTGTGGAGTACCATACTCCCAGATATGTAACTGAAGTGCTCTTAAAAATGTGGGTACAGTCAGGTCAAGGCATAATTTTAAATTTATAGCTCGAGACCATAAACAGGTTATACAAAGCAACCAAGTTTTGGTTTTAACTCCTTAGTACTTGATATAATACGGGCCAAGATAGTCCAGGAAAATAGACCTGAAGGGAATATTGGGAGGTTCCAACCTAAAATCTCTGTATGGACTTTGATTCAATTTGACTGCATATATGTGAAATCGTCTGCAGTTGATGCATTCTTTCAAAATCTTCTTTACAGTTGAAAAGAAATGTGAAACCCAAAAAGTTTTCCGAAATTCGGTCAACAATCAGTAGATGGCAGCATGATTTGTCATTTTATGCATTTCCAGGATTAATTTCTTGGTCAGGACGCTATCCTTTGATAAAAGGATAGGCGAGAACATAAATTTATCTCTGTCCTTCCAGCGTGCAGTCTTACTTCTAACACTCAATATACCATTGTGATCAGGAAAAATATTAAGTTTGATCATTATATTAGGGATCTCTTTAACTGCATTAGAAGACCGTGCAAAATATTTAAAAACTTCTGGAAAGTGAATCTGCTGATCTCTGTACATTACAAAGTTATAAGCTTCTGACAAAGTTTCTTCATCAGTAAGACAATTAAAATATGAATATTTACTTGGGTCCTTCATCCTTACTGCAATTTTCAGGTTATTAATAAACCTTATCACTTACCTATGAACTGAATCTATACTCGTGAAGCCTGAAAAGGAATCCATAGAAACCAAATGGTTTATATCCTCTCGAACCACAGACTCTGTAGCAACATGAACATTACTACTTTCAAGAGAAGAGCTTATACCTTCCTCTCTGAGCAATGTATTAGGAATGGTGACTTCCGTCATATCACTTGCGAAAACATCAATATCTGCATCAGCAACAGTACCACTGAAAAAATTAGAATTCATTAATTGCTTATAGGAGAGAGGTCGGGTGATTGCATCAGCTGGGTTTTTAGAGCCTGCACAGAATTTAAACTTAATAGGAAATTCTTCACACATTCTGCAGATACTATCTAATCTATTTTTCACAAAGATGCTCAAATTACGTAATTTATCAAACTTTGTAACATGTGCTGATAACCAATGTAAGCAAACTAGACTATCTGTGTATAGATCCATCCCTACTATGTTAATAGGCTCAACACAATTAGAGCCACTTAATTCTCTTCTAATATCATGTAATACTTCAGTCCCTAAAGAAACTGCCTGAAATTCCAGAGAAGGTATGGATTTAGATTATAATTGTTTGTTAACAAATCTGTTCTTAGCCATGACAAAGTTTGTTTTTTTAGTTCTCAAATTATATAAGAACATAACACAGCCGTAAATGCTTCTAGAACTGTCTGTATATGCAATCAAATTATACATATCATCTCTCCTACCAACAAATCTATTAACTGAAATCGTTGGAGAAGAATTTACCTGCTTAGCAATATTATTCCATTCTCTTAGCAGATCCTCAGATAGCCTATTGTCCCAACCAATTTCTTTATTGCACTGCAAAGAATGCATGAATATTCTAGCTCTATTTAGTAAAGGTCCACAAAAATTAAAGATATCAAAATTTGATGCAATTGAACTCAAAATCTACCTTTTAGATGAAGCATTCTTATCCAAAACTAATTTCTGGGAGGACAAAGAATCAGTTTCTGTATTCCAAAGCAATCCATAAAGCTTGGTCACAGGGGTCGACTTCTCACCAGTTTCTCCATCAATGGATATCTGCAAAGATTTACAATTTGTCATAAACTGTTGTACTTCAAATCCATAAGGCTCAAAAATCTGCTTCAAATTATCGAAGGCCCATTTCAATTTGACAGGGTCATTGAATGAAATCGCGCAATTATCCATATAACATAAATCATAAATATTTCTCTTCAAATTCCTAATTTGTAGCGAATCATTCTTTATATCAATCATGAGAATATAATATAAAGCTAAAAGCAGTAAAGCCGGACTAGGTCTAGGACCAAAAGGAAGCCGAACATATTTGTACACTATCAAGGAAAAATCATTCTTGGCAACATTTCGGTACCAATAAAACAAAAGCTTTTGCTGAACAGATTCAGGCAACACAATTTGCAAGAATGCCTTTTTTAAGTCAAAACACAGGACATTGCTATCAAATCTCAATTGCAGTATAGAAGTAGATACTTTCTTATTAAGACAAGGGCCCACTAACATTGCCTGATTGTGGCTGACTGTTAGAGGCTTTGAGGGATCATTTTCACAAATATTACAAAGAAAAACATTTCTGCATTTGCTACTCTCCTTTTCGAACCTGAATACAGGCATGTGTGGCAAAAAGGAAAAACTAGGGTGCTCCTCCAGGAATTGAGATAAATTATCTACCCTCTCTAATTATACCTAGACGCTCTTGTTCTCTGAAAACATCGTCTATCATTCCAAGAGACTTAACATCTTTGTGATATCTCTTAAAATTAGACTTTAGAACCAACTTTGAAAGTGTTTGATTTTTACAAAGAAGATGAGACACTTTCTTGTTCCATAAGATAGGAAGCACTAGTCTCCCATCATCACTGCGTGTAGAAGAATTCAAAACATAATTTATCAAATGCATATCATTTTCGACACAAGATTCATTATACAAAGTTTTATCATAATTCAATATCTGAGAACACTGTTCAGAGAGAACAGCATCGGTAGCCTTTTTTAGTTCAGATTGAACAAGATTACCTTTATCATCAAGTACAGCATAATTTACTTCTGCAGAAATACATTCAGTATTTGGGGAATGATCATTCTCCGGCTCAATAATAGTCACTGAATCAGCCTCAAAATGATTGAGTAATAAGCTTGGATTCCTTGTAGAATTACTGCTGTGAGGACTACTTTGCAAATTTCTCAGGTATCCATTAACATTTCCAGAAAGCATAATACCAAGGGAAGTTTCCAAATATGCAGAGGGAACACCAGAGCCAAACAATTTAGTTATTTATGGTAAACAATGAATAGAAATAGTTCCAGGTATGAACTTAATATCAGAGATCATATCCTCCCCTTTTGCCAAAAATTTATCTGCAAATTTATATCCCTTTTCCAGAAATCTTTCAACAATTCAACTTAAACCTGGAAGAATTAGCTTTGTATTGATTTCTGGAAGGCAGATTACTTCCACACAAAAACTGTTCACATTATTATTTAAATTAACACGAACAACATTAGTCAACAAATTTCTTTGAGAGTTAACACCTCTCACAGTGACACTGAAATTTGACTCCAATACTTCAAAATTATTTCGCTTTGCAAATTCAGCATCAATAAAATTAAGCTGAGAACCACTGTCTTTAAGACAACGCATTTGCTCATTATTAGACAAAACAACCGAGAAAGTGGGTAAAACGGAAGCCCCAGTATGTGAAAGGACATTATTGCAATCTATGCTTATCATACCAATTGTTGCTCCAAGGGAAGAGCCCTTTTCTTTATTATCCTTATTAGTAGCAACTTTACCATTACTATCACAAAAAAAACTGAAGTGCCAGTCGTTACATTTGTTACATTTTCTCAAGAACCTGAATCTACATGCACTTGTTTTATGAGGATTAGCACATTTAGTGCAAGCATTACACTTTAGCAGCATTTCTACCTTTGCCTTTGGAGAGGCATAAACCTTTCACTTGTTAACTAGATGATCAGCATTTTCGGAACCATTTTCGTCCCTACACAAAATACAACCCTTTAATTTCACTGCACTGGAAGAGTCAACCAGTACGTTACTAGCAAAACTTAATGTTGATATAGCATCTGACTGAACTTTGCGATTAACTTTCTTCTCCTGATATTTTTTCTGAACCCCAAGGTAACGCTCTGTGGCCTCGAAAATATTATCCTCAATATCCTTAAGCAAAGGTTTGTTTTTATTTGTAATCTGAGTTAATTGTAATTTAAGACCATCATTCATAGCATCTCAAAAGAAATATTGCAAGACATCATCAATGGTTATTGCAAGTTCAGCAAATGAGTTTTTAATGCTTCTCATCTTACCAATAAAGGCATATGGGTCAGAGTCATACATTAATTTTAATCCTGAAAGGGCAAGCATTGTTTCAAATTTCTGACCTAATTCAGAACCAAAAGCTTTTTGTAACAAGGCTTTGGCTTCCTCATAATTCTGTTCAGTAGAAGATAAAGATTTCACAAGAGCTAATGGCTGTTTACCTAGTTGATTTTGGAAATAAATAAATTTAAGATAAGGGTCTTCTTTCATTGTCTCCATATCCTTCTCAAAATCCTTAAAAAAAATTGTCTATGCTTTCACCCTCAGAATGATTATATACAGGAAGAGGCAAACATGGGTATTTAATATTAGGAGAAGGGTTATTAGGCAAGGGAATTTCTGCTGTGACTTTCTCGAGCATAGCTAATGATGATGAAATATTATCCGTATAAATAGCTTAACAATCGAGTTCATCTTTGATATCAGATTCATCCCTTTTTTCACTGAAAAGCATATCCACTATCTGAGAGTCCAAACTATCTAACTTTGTTTTTAAATTTTGAAGGGATAATACAAAACTAATCCTTTCTTTCTCAATGAGAGTACCATATTTAAGCCATACAATGTCACATTTTTTGGTCACCTGTGTTCGACAATGACCACGTGAAATCTTAAGAGCACTCAAATTCTCCATATTGCTTGTAAATTCAGCTAAAACTTAAAAAGTAGAAATGTGCAATATATAATGGAATAAACCCATTAGCAAATTCAGAAATTAAGCAAAGCATTATCGAGGGAAATATAACCTATGCAAATTCGCAAAGATTCACAAAAAATATGACCAACCCAGCAAAAGAATAGACAAGTAAAATATTCACGAAGCTAGAAATGTGTGACCGCGATCGAAAAATTGAACCCGACGAGGAAGAACACCATGAAGCAAAAGACCTTTAACCTGCCCCACGTTGGGCGCCATTTTCAAAATACTGGAGGTTCAAAAATTTAGCAAATGGCAATAAATTATAATCAAGAGCAAATTCAAATATTTATTTTACATAAACAGAACTATCACTGAAATATGTATTAAAGAGAATGGCTCAGGATCGTAGATGGTCTTATTGCTTCTTGGTATTTAAGCGAGGTATCCGTCCTTATGAAGACCGATGATGCGACCTCACTAATAACCCCCAATACCAGAAAAGTCCTCAGGATCTATAAATATATCATAAATACGCTCTATTAATAGTGAGCAAATATACGAAAATATATCAACAAAACTATTTAATTACCAGTTAATATCAATGTATGAAGGTCGAACAAATATGAACTCAAACGAGCAAAATAAAACATGACACTTCACAAATATAAGTAATTAAACCGGCAAAAAATTGTAAATTTTAAATTAAAGCAATATGGTTGGTAATTTGGATGATTTTTTATGGTTCAGGTTAAGGAGACAATTCATTCAAAGTGAATGAGTAACTCGAGTGAAATTTACAAGGCACAAGCATCAATGTGGTTTGCAACTTACCTCCACTCTAAGCAAGTCTCTCTAGGTCAATTGCAGCTGTCGTTGTTAATTCAAAAGTCGATGTAACTGCATGGTACAGTAGCCTCAAAAAGAAGTAATCCAAGTGCTCGCACTTCCAAGCAGGATCATCCTCGACCAACGGTCACACTAGTCACTTAATGCTCCATAATAAAATTTACGCTGGATTGGTGAAAAATATTAGTGAAGAGTTGACACGCCCTTCTCAGCTGCTGAGTGAAAATGCACTGCCGTCTTCAAACGCTGGGACTAGAAGTAAACTTTTGAAGTGAATTAAAGGTTTTCATTCAGTCTTAAAACTCTAGTATTGAATTTAATCACTTTAAAGGAGGAATTTTATGGTTGCAAACTATTGATGCTTTTCCAAACTTAAAACATAACCTTCTTAAACTGAACGAGTCTCCAAAGCAAGAACACGAATTAACATTATAAATAATTTAAACTTTTCCCAAAAACAAAAAAGAAACTTAGAATTTTGAAACAAGCAAAGTAGAAAACCAAGGACCATAAAGGGTGGATACTACACTCAAAAGTTAAAAAGAACAAAGTGAAAAAAGTTTCACTGTTTTCAACATTTATAAACACTGGGAAGGTGATGAGTGGACATGGTCAACCGTTCAACGGGAGTTCTGGTCTTGACAAGCTCTCACCAGTACTGTTTTCCGTCACAACATTTATTTTGATTTGGAGGACGACTTTGGATACTTAACTGTTGGTCCACACACTTGAATATTTCCCTCATGGATTTTGGAAGACGCATATGTACGTCTGTTGTTTGTGTGTTCCTGGATCACAGCTATTTCTCGCGCAGGTGTTGTTGTCACCTGCAACCTTCACACTGCTGTTGAGGGTTTAGCAGACGCTCTGTCATCTGCGACCACTGTTTCTGCCACTTTTTCCCGTCGGAGGATTTTTACGGGACCTGTGTCTTCGCTGTATCCCATCACTGGATTTTTGTATTAACTTTCCGTGCCATCCTCGTCGAGCTGCTATATACGGGAGTGAGAGCAACTTGGCTTGTTAGGTGACAATTAGGGAGGCTGCCGCCAGGTAAGACGTATTATCGTTCCTCTTGTATCGGGAAATATGTTGCCCTTCAGTGCCTGGCGTACAGTTTTTACCTCTCCGTTACCAGCTTGACGGACTGATCACGGCCCTGAATTCAACTCCTCTTCTCATACTTCACTTGAGGTGAAATTGTTTATTTTTGCCAATTTCGATTATTTATAAGTATATATATGTATAAGTTTACATGTATATGTTGTCATATTTGTTTGTGTGTTAGTATTTAGTGGACCGAGTTCCACATTGTTTAGCTTTGTGTTGTAGGTAGGAATATTAAGGTTTTCCTAGTTATCATCTCTTACCTCCTTCTATCTTATTATTATTAGGTTATTGATTATTTTGGCTAGCCTTATTTGGATCCTCCTTGTTATTATTAGGTGTTTTCTCTCTTGGAATTTTCTCATGTTTAGGGCTTAGTGTAGTAGCTTTAGGTTTTCTTGTGAGTTCCCGAGAACCAGGTATTTATTCTCTTGAATATTCTGTACAATTAAGTGTATTTAATCTCGCAAGGTTGATTTAAGTCATTGTTTTGGTTTATAATAAATATTGTTAAGTTTTCTTGAGTTTCTGTTTCCGTCCTTCCTTGTCACTGACGTGCATGTACTGACTGCAATCCTTGAAAATATGAAGACCTTAAAAGAACCTGTACTGCAACCTGGGAGGTTGTAACATTGCCAAAGAACTCTTACAATGCTTTGACTGTTGAATGTGAAGGGATGTACTGAACAGCTGCTACCTTGGTATAAATGGTACACTTGTTGTACAGAACTACAAGGCATCTTGTTGAGGGCGGTATTGTGTGATGCATAGATGACAGAGGTATTACTCTTCAAAGGAAGAGAGCACAAGTAATCCGCCACTAAAGTTCCGCCTATAGGTTATTGAAAAGTGGCCCCAGCGTTACGAAGGGCTAAAAACGAGTAATTGAAGGTTTATGTAATGAACAGATTGGTGATGACAATCATGGGGATGGGTTATGGATTCATTGGAACCTGATAAAACCCCTTCAGGGGGACAAGTGTAGAGAAAACTGTCGCTTATTCTAAGTAGGAGGTCCCATTGGCAATGTTTGGTAAGGGTAGTGATCAGGGTCTGTCTACAAGTTCAGGCTCCTGTAACTCCCACATGTGGAAAGAGCCATATTTCTTAACGCCGATGTGTAAGTATGAAGTCTATGGGTTTGAATCCTTTTGGCCTAAGCACATCTCTTCCTTTTTGGCATACATTTGTTTAGTGGCTGCCAAATGATCTGTGGCCAGACGTGTAAATTTGGTGAGTTCTCTGGGACCCATCATCTTTTTGTGTGTTTTGCATGAACTTTAGCGTTTTCCAGGGTATTGGATAGAAAATTTCTGGGTACGACATGAGGAGATAAGTGTAGTTCTCCTTGGGTGTGGTAATGTGGAGTGCTAGATCCAATGTGGTGAGTTAGGGACGTGATAAGGAGCACAAATCAGGAGTTGGAAAAAAGAGAGGAAGGTTGTAGTGAAGACTGGCAATGGGACGTCAGCCAAGAGAAACTTTGAATTAAATTTGTCGCTTTCAAATGATAATGTGAGAGTTTCATAATTTAGAAGGGTTTCGCAGATCAATTTTTACCAACCTGGCATATGTCGGTAAACTCAGACAGACTATATCGTGTCCTGGAGAGGGGGTAGCCATAAGGAAACAGCAAGCACCAGTGCCAACTTAAAATCTCATACCCGCCACTGCATAATTTGAAAAGAAAAGAATAAATATAAGGCCTACTTCAAATATATTTTGACCACTGACAACCATTGACATATTTTTTCGTAGCAGCTCCGAATCTGGAGTGGTAGTAGCATAACTGTTGACGATGAGCATTACTAAATGACCGTAAAGGTCATTGGATAAGGCCTGAGTGAGTGGTGGGCGGCAGGTGGTTTTGTCGCTTCTCTGGCACATCATGCGGTCGGCATCTCTGTCCTACCACATTCATGGTCCGTTTCGGTTGCTGTTGGATATGTATCCACTTAGTCAGGAGTCGAGGTGTGGATAGAGGTATTCAAAATGATAAAGTGGCTGTCCATAAGGGCATTGACTTTGGTCATCTGGTCTTTCATGGGCAAAATATTGCCATTGGGGATGGCAAAACATACAGGCTCTTGTAGGTACAATACCCAAAGGGCACAAAGTAGAATCACTTCACAAGGAGAGCCTTCTGCAGCAGGTTTCAGGTGAGCTATACTGGTGACTTCCTTGAGGGTGAGCAAAACCTTTTGATCCCCCCACTGTTCTTAAGAGAGAAGAAAAAGTTTTGTTATGTGGGCAGCCGGTGAAAGTGCGTACAGCTCCATTAGGTATGAATTAAGTGCATCGTACGTTTTTGGCTCACAGCCAATCGAAAATTTCCGGGAAAGTGTCCTCAGGGAGTGCCGCAGGAATGTAATATGCTTTAGGGATTGAGAAGTTCCCACCTTTGATGCAAAACTAGATTTCAGCATGCTGGAAATAAGCGAATGCGGCGGAGGGCAGCAGTTTCATTGAGGCGGCATGTGTTGGTAAGGTAGGCTCAGTGGGCACTATCTTAAAACAGTAAGGCCCAGCAGTGATGGAGCAGATGGAAGGAAATGGTCCCTTTAGGAGATGACTGAGAGAAGATGAATTCAACTAACTTTATTTCAATGGACAGCAAGATTTGAAAACACAAGTTTTAGTGAAAGGTCACAAAAATTTAAACAAATCGATTCATTAATAGAGAAGCTCAAAACAGTTCTGTTTACAGAGAGGTGTAGACGAGATAAACAATTCTAATGTAAATACTGCTACAATGTACGAGTGTGCGTGAAACACGGGTGGTACACTAACAGAGAACCTAACCTCAACACCTATCATCGAAGGGTACATCATATTTGTGGGGTAAATGCCTACAATATACAGTATATACTGATGGATTTTGCAATTTTTTTTTTTTTTTTTTGGAAATACTTCATCCCGTGTTTTTGTATTTGTTACATTGAACGCAGGAATGTAGAATTTTACTTCATTAAAGTTCAAATTATCCTTCAGCCGCATGCCATTATATTGCCTCTATGTAATACAGAGTTTTAGGATAGAGTGTATACACTATATAAAACGAAATACTTGATAGATTTTTATTACAAACGGATTTAAAGATGGTTTTTACACAATATCCTCAATTATAGTTGTAAAACAAATGTTTAGAGATGAACATCTGCAGTAATCTCAGTTTGAATTATCGGTACTTGGCCTACTTATGTATATTGTAATATTGTTTTCATTCTGAAAGCATTATCTATAGAAATATGTGATTTAACAGTCTTTATGACTTTATGGTAATGTTAAAGGGAAGGATATTAGTAAAAAATAATGAAATTAATTATTGTTAATTATCCCTTTAGAAGAGTTCATATGGTAACACACTTTTTCAGGTGTTCCTATGATGTTAATCAATATTTCATTACATAATTATTAGTTCGTCTAACATCCTTTATTATAGGAGCAAATAACACTTATGTAGCTTTGTTATTAATATTAAACTACGAAATTATACACAGTAGCAGAAATAGAAATGTTCACGATAAAATAAGATTCATAAGGAATAACTTCATTAACTGAATACGACTTGTAATATCACATCAGGCACAAGAGGGAGCATTTCCAGGTGTACATAATTTATTTATATGAAATAACAAGCATTTTGTGTGTTTAGGAGTTTGTATATGGACATTCGTGTGTGTGCATGTGTGTATATATTTGATATAATTCCTAGAAATAAATGATAGAACAAAACAGGGTTTCAGTACTTGAAGTAAACAAGTGTAATACACATCCATTCCCGCTGTTATAAAAGGGATGGGTCATAAGTGCTCGAATCATCTGGGAAAGCACGTGCACAGAACGAGGAAAAGGACAGAAAAGGTAGTGCACAAAAGAGCGGAGAAGGTTTTCTGAACTCCTGGGTGTCTCATTATCACTCAAGCTCCGAGATTTAGATAAAAAACAGCTATATTTTCTCTGTCACACACCCACAGCAGTAGTGGGTTTAGAGGTTAGCAGCCTATGAGATGATAAGTGCAGGAAGAGATGCTTTTCCCGGTGTGAATCTCTGATAAACTGTGCTTGTCTTTCTAGTTTGTTCTCAGATTGGTAAGGTGGGTGTTAGGGAGATTGGAGAATGCTGATATGTCAGCGCGAGATCTCCACCTGATAATGTGTCAGATTTCATGTCATGTCAGGAAAAGAAATACCTCAATATGGCCTCCAGGAGCAAGATATCACATGCAACTTCAACGCATACAGAGTTTAAGCATGAAAGTAACATTCCGTGATAGAGGAACGAAACGTTACAGTCAAGGAATAGTACTTACTAAATTATGTGTTAAACAGACTAACAAACTACCAAATTGATGATGAACAACGGTTAAAGTAATTTCAATGCTATAATTTTCAAGGAAGTTTCTTTCTAATCAATTACTACTCCTAATGATAGAAATTAACCTTAGAGAGTTTCCTCTAAACGGTAGGGGTTTTGTGAAAGGCACTGGTAAGGTGATAACTGAGAAACAACATGAATGCAACTAAGCTTTAATAAACAGACATTGAGCTATGTAATACTCTTATTTAATGAGGATTAGAGAGCAACAATGTATAAAGATTAAAAAAACTAAACTTGAGCTACCAGGTTTATACAGGTTGGTTTATTAACAGCGCAGGGAAATGGGAGTGATAAGATAAAAACCGTTAGAGTGTAAGAGTGTTTATGAAACCTCTGCGGTATATTTTTCTCCCCGTAAAAACGAAATACATGTGAAAGATGGCACCCTGGCCATAAGGGGCATACTGCAGGCAAGTTATCTGGCAGGCTATATGCATGTTTTAGGCAATAAATGGATACCCAGTCTTATTTTCCATGAATGTTGATGAGAATAGCCTTCAGTATACAATGGATCACAAGGAAAGGGCCCTTGGAAGGGGGAATTAGAGGTGGTTTGCTATTGTAGTTGCAAAGGAAAAAGTGCATTTCCAACTGCAGACCTGTTGGTATGTGTTGTTTAGCTAGGGACATGGAAGTCGGCATTGAGAAAATTTTCCCACAAAGTGACGCAAGCACTGCAGATTGTCGGAGGAAATTGCAGACAAAAGAATTAAAAAAAGGACGTCCAATGTGTCACCATACACCATTTAAGCTTTCAAGACATCCAAGGCATATTTAGGAGAAATCCCTAGTGCCAAAATGACCAAGGAAAGCAGGGAAAACCAGTTAGAGTCCTTGTAACATAACATCTAAGCTGCTTTAAGAGTGCGATGAAAACGATCAACCATTCCGTTGTGAGTAGGGTTGTAGGTGGTTTTCTGACATATGGTGATTCAAAGAAGGTAAAATAATGATGTTCACAACAGAAAGGTGAAAGTTGTACCCCTGTCAAAAGTAATATGCTCAGAGATACCAAATTTGGCTATCCATCCTAAGAGTAAGGCAGATATAGCGCTAATGTCTGGACGCTGCAGTTTCCATGAGAATGTTTTCAGGCTAAGAAGTGGAGTGATCAATAACAGTAAACCAATAATGATGTTTTTTGTGATGTTGGTATGGCCCCTACTACGTTTACGTGAATATGAGTGAAATAACAGTGAGGTGAGGATAGGGGCGAAATTTACATCCATGTACTTTTGAAGTTTGGAACGAGGTACAGATACTGACCAAATCTTTAGCCTCCTAATCGAACTTTATCTTCAGTAGCTGAGTAGTAAAACAAAATGAGGCATGTCGAATTCTATTTAGGAAATTAAACAGCTATCGGCATTTGGGAGAAGGAATCCACAGTCTAGATCTAACAGTACTGACGTCACAGAGGGTGGCATTGGAGTCGTCAAGGGGATGTATTCCCATTGGAGAGATGTGCAGGATATCCTAAATGCTTGTTACTCTGTATATTTTCCTTGGGCATCTGCAAACGTGTTGTAATCCAATTCCAGGTGAACAATGGACCATGTGTTTCAAGACGAGGCACTGGGATGGAATCTTTGATATAGGAGGTTATATAGTTAAGAAGAAGAAAAAAAAAATCTCCCAAATCTGCCTAATCTGAAAAACAAGGGTCCAGTGTTGTGAATGATAAATGTTGGATAGATGTAATGAACACAAATGGTATTCATGTAACCTTAGATTTTTTTCTTTTCCTAATTAAGTAAGATGAAAGAAATCGTTTAACCTGTCCACAGCAAAGACTTAAAAGAGGCGGGGAAGGGAATCATTTCATAAGAACTCTTCCTGACCATATGAAAATTGCTAGAGTGGCCTTACCTTTTGATATTATATTTCTTTGCAAATAAAGGTATAATTTATAGAATGAGACATTTGAAGATAAAAATGAAATATCAATAAAAATTAAGATATCAAAAAAGTATAAATTGAAAATATATGAAAATTTTAAAATAGATATAGTGTAAAAGAATTGATAAACTATTTATGAAACTGCAAATAATATCTTATTTATATATGAACATTGTGATAGAGAGACATCCTACGTAAATAGTGAAATATCTATGAAACTATAAATCAATTCCTGCATATACTTCTATACAAGTAATGAACTGAAATTATTTTGTTTCAGCTTTTCTCTAACGATGTTATATGGGTGAAGAGTGACATAACAAACAGTATATAAAATTTCTATAAGAAAAAATGTCCAAATAAAGAAATAACCTAATCATCAATGAGTAAAGAGTGAATAAATACAGGTAAATACGCAAGGGATCCTTAAAGGCAAAGGCGTTGATGACGTCCTGCACAGAAGTGGGCCTAAATCGTACCGCTGTCCGGCCGACCTTATACAGTGTATGTAGATCTTGCTATAGACATGCCATGACTGTCAATTTTTCTCGTAAGTGACAGTTTTTACCTAAAAAATCAATGAGGAGCAACACATTACTCCTAGAATTCTACAGATATCCAAATGATTTCTCAGATCAGATCAGATTCAGGTTGAGGCTTTGCCTTTGCAACGGCACCTCTGTGTCTTTTAGTTTTGTGTGTTCCTTATTTTCACTAGTTTTTCTCTTTTCATCCACATTTGTTGTAGTACTCTTTTCTTATTTTCAATATTTTCTTCACAAAAAAGGAATTTTCCAACTGTTTGTGCACTATCTTCTTCGTATGGTTGTTCGAGCTCAATTGCTTTTATTCTTATATCACTAAACTGTGGACAATATAACATAAAGTGGTTAGCACTTTCTTCTACATCACAGAATACACAGTTTATATTTCCATCTTGGTGTCTGTTTTTTATATTCAAGCCCAGTGAGTTTGTCCTTGCTCTGAATAACAAAATTGACGAAAATGTGTTGTCATACACTTCCTCCTCCTTGATTTCACTTTTCCAGTTTTTATACAAAATTAGACTCTCCTTGCACTCCATTTCACAAGCTTTGATGGGCGTTATGTGAACTACATTTATGCCAGTTTTCGTATTGATACTTGGTATAAAAAACTCACAGTAACCATTTTTCTATATCCACGGGAGGCCGATTTTCGGTGGTACCGTAAATTACTCGTATAATACTTCAGATATCTAAATGAAATTTTCAGGGATTTATTGGATATTTATTTTCTTTTTCCTTACCAATCTAAGTGCTGATATCTGCCATAGAAAAGCCACAGAAATGCTTATTTCGGTATAGGTTGAATGGTTATTTTTGCTGGTGGGGTAAATTGTTCAGAGAACAATTACTATATACAAATGAAAATTTGAGGGATGGTTGGAAAACAATGTCTTGGTTCCTGCTAATTCCCATGGTAATATCTACAAATGAAGAGACAGAGCTGTCATATAAGCCTTTTTAAATATGCTGTTAAATGTAGCAAACATTACAGTGAACCGCGTGATAGTGAGCGACATCAACGGGGGAAAATGCCAATCTCATAAACAGTATCCGTCCCGAGTTACAGCTAGTTAACTTTACCAAGATTATGAAACAGATATATAAATCAAATGCAACTAAAGTTTTTGCAAAATATAGAAACGACTTAGTGAAGAGAAGGAAGACACGGCCTCAGTAAATATTTACATTCTTGTTCTTATATAAATCATGGTTTTATAATTATATTTACAGCAAAAGGAATTATATTCATAAAATACACCTTTTCATGTATAAATTAGATGTAAAAAAGACAGAACTCTCAAAAATCATATGCAAGCAAAAAACCTATATTAACCGCCTTTTGTTTGTACATTGATGGATCACTATAAGGACAGAGTTTTCATCCATATTCCCTCTTGTTACTTTTTATCCTTGAGCATACGAGACCCAATTTGGTTGTAGGTTTTAGTGCTAAAACTTTGAAAATCTCCATGATTTCATTCATATATGTTACTGTAGTAATCTCGTTATAGCTTCTTTTCTCATCCTGTCCTGTTATTTCACTCCCAATATTCTTCTGATGGTTCCGTTCTCAAATCTACAAAACCTGTTAAATATTGTTTCATTGCCATTTCACGACTCATGTCCATATAGTAATACCAACCTCACTAAACTAGTATATAGCCTTATTTTCATATGCAATTTCAGGCCATTTGATTTCAAAATTATACTTAACCTTGCCATGGTCTGATTTTTTTTTATATTTTCATTAAATTCCAATTCTAAAGACTTTATAAGATACCATAGTTCCCAATTATTTAAATGATTTTACCACATTAGTCCTTTTTCCTTTCAATGATACTCATCTTCCATTGCATATTCTTGTGTCATCATCTCTATCTTTCTTCTATTTATCTTGAGCCTAACTTCCTGGGATATTTCATGCATTCTGCTAATCCTGTGGTGATCTGCTGATAAGGACAGCGTCATTAGCATAGTCCAGGTAGGTGAGGATTCAAAAATCCTATGGTGTTCTGCTAATAAGGTAGGCATCATCAGCTTACTATATATCAGGTAATTTCCTATTACCAATCCTTCTCCATAATCCACAACTTTTCTATGCATTACAAAATCCTTGAGGAGGATAAACAACATATGTGACATTACGTTCGCTTGGAGTATTCCACTTTCCACTGGAATTGATTTGATATGACTCTATTAACATTAACTTCACACTTGCTATATGGCACTAGAGAAATCTCTTATATTTTCATTTATAGTCCTGTCCAACCTTTGCACTCCCAATATTCTTCTGATAGTTTTGTTCTCATATCTACAAAGTCTGGTGGATATTGTTCCATTGTCATACTACGACTTATGTCCATACAGAAATACGGACCTCACTAAACTGATATACAGCCTGATTTTTAGATGTAATTTCATGGGATTTAATTTTCAATTTATACTTAAACTTACAATTGTCTGATTTGCTTTTATAAATTGTTCATTAAATTCTAATTCTATAGATCATGCAGTTAGAGATCATAGTTAGCTAGTATTTAAACAAATTTATCTCATCAGTCTTTTTTCCTTTCAATGATATTTCATCTTTCTTCGCATATTCCTTTCTCGTCATCTGTGTCTTTCTTTTATTCATATTGAGACCATCTCCCTGTGATATATCATGCATTTTGGTAGGCAAGCCTTTCAAATCCTGTGATATACTTCTAATAGGCACAGCATCATCAGCATACTCCAGATCAGCTAGTTTCCTATTACCAATCCAGTTCAATCCTTCTCCACCATTCCCAACTTTTATATACATCACAAAATCATTGAGGAGGATAAACATCATAGGTTACATCACATTCACTTGGAATGCTACACGGTTCACTGGAAATTGGTTTGTTCGAACTCCACTAACAATAGCTTTACACTTACTATGCTCATGAACAGACTTAATAAAATCTACTCATTTAAGAGGAATTCTGTTATAACTCAGAACTCTCCCGAAAATTGGCCGGTGAACACTATCAAAGGCATTTTAATAATCTACAAATGTCATCAAAAGTGGATTTCATATTCTACACTTTGTTGCACAACATGTATTTAAATGAAAATTTGGTCATTATAACTACCTTTCTAGATCCTGCTTCTTTATATGTCAGCTTTTCATCCATCTTTCTCTCTAGTCTCATTACAATAAGGATACTATACGTTTTCATGACAATTCATATGATTGTGATGCCTCTGTAATTATCTCAATCAGTCAGATCTTCCTCTTATGTAATTTAAACAATTTAATCAAGTTTGGTCTCTTCTCGCCATAATTTACAAGACAATCTTGTAAGCATTCTGAGTCACTTCATTTTCAGCCAATATGATCTCAGCAGATATTCCTTCGTATCCAATGGTTTTCATCTCTTTAGTTTTTCATGGATAGTATTCATTTCAAACACACTGAATTCATTCATGGGCACATCAAGGTCTTCCTCAGCTTCAGGTATATCTATCATATTTCTCCTTCGTATGCCTACAGCTTGGAAAATCATTATCATTATTCTAATTTACAAAAAGGGAGACAAAAAATACTTGTAGAGTTACCGCTTGATAAGTTTACTCTCTGTATTATATGAAATATTTACGAAGATCATATTGGGCCAAATAGAGTAAGACAAACCACAGTGGATGACGTTTATCGACTATGAAACAGCTTTCGATTCTGTCTAATTATCAGCAGTATGGAAAGCCTTTCAAAAACAATTTTATTTCAAAAAAATTGGAGATATCTATACAGCTACCATAAAACTACATAGGGAGTGAGAAATTTCCGATTGAGAAAGGAATTAAACAGGGAGACCCCATCTCTCCTAAATTACTCACAGCATTCCTAGAAGAATGTATTAAGACTTTGAATTGGGAAAATGTAAGAATTAATATTAATTTGGAATATCTTGACATTTTGAAATTTGCACATGATATAGTTGTGCTTAGTGAATGAAGGGAGGAATTACAAAAGATGATAGAAAATCTTCATAGAGAAAACTCATATGTAGGACTTAAAATGAATATGAGTAACACTATGTACCACCTATGCTTCATAGATGCGTTTACGCTGTAATGGTTTTAATTCTGAGTCTTATCACTTGCTATTCCCTGCACTGTTGATAAACCAACCTGTATGAACCTGATAATTCCTGACTTTTTTTTTTTTTTTTTTTTTTTTTAATTATGTTCTTGCTCGCAAGTCTTAGTATTTAAGGTCGATGAGTGGATAATGAAGTTTAGTTGCATTCACCCCACCTCTCAGTTATCACCTACTGGCTGGCTCGCATATTGGTAAATCTGGGGTTATCAGCATAAAAGACATAGCCTCCTTTCCTGCATATACAAAGTGAAATAGATAGTCATAATCTTCATATTCAGTATTCCCATCTTAAGAATAAAAGAAAAAAAAACGTGGTTTTAACCATTCTTCCTAAAAGAATAAACTAATTTTATTTTTCAAAAATATGTTCCAGCAAAAAAAAAAAAATATATGCTTTCATATTCCTTAAAGTTCAATCTAAAACGTATATTAGAGTCTACACTGTAAAAAATTTGCATTAAAAAGACGGTAAATGTTTGACAACATTTATTCCAGGATTTTTACCGTTTTCAAAACGGATATATTGGCGTAAATGAGTGATATTACGATCACCAAGCCACAAAAAATAATATGTTAAGGTAAAGTGACGGTTGCCTGTATTTTACTGAAGTACGGCTGAGAACAGTATATATTTTACGGAGAATTTTTTTTATTGAAATTACGTTTTTTTCTAACAGTGTACGCAAAGAAATAAGCAGATTATGTTTTCATCAATATCCTTTAAACCTTATGCCATCAACCTAATATTTAAAATGATATTATTATTATTATCATTATTATTATTATTATTATTATTATTATTATTATTATTATTATTATTATTATTATTAATAATTGCTAAAATACAACCCTGGTTGGACAACATTGCTCTTTTTCTGTCTCTTAGTATTATTCCCTGCATTATTCTTTCTATATCTCTTTGAGTTGTATCTAGCATATTCTATGTCGGTTCTGATGGAATATATTAACATAGCTTACCTATGTGGTTAAGAGCATTTCTATATAGTTTAGTATACCTATATTAATACGACCAATTAAAAAAGATCACTGGTAGATTTATATAGAGACAGAAAAATGCTACATAATGCCAGTCATTGTGTTGTAAGAATATTTTGGATGATAGAAAGGATCAGAAGTCCTGGTGGCATAGAAGACATAGTCCTTTCCATGCAGAAGATATTTAAAAACTGGAATAAACATAGTCGTAATTTAATTTGCCATTATTCCTTTTTTCAGAGTAATAAGAGGAAAAAACCAAGATTGTAATCATCTTTCCTAAAAGCTTTTCGTCGTTAATTAGTAACTAGTTCCATCTCGTTCAATATATGCTATAGCAAAAATATATTAATTCATGTTTTCCAAGTCTGCATTACGTACTTTATCAAAAAGTAAGCAAATGCATTTTAACTTGATGCCTCACGTCATCAACTTAAGACTCAAAATACTATTATTATTATTATTATTATTATTATTATTATTATTATTATTATTATTATTATTATTATTATTATTACTATTATTATTATTATTATTATTTCTTGCTAAGCTACAACCTTAGTTGGGAAAGCAGGATGTATAAGCCCAAGGGCTCAAACAAAGAAAATAGCACATTGAGGAAATGAAATAAGTGAACAAATAAACTATAGGAGAAGTAATGGACAATCAAAATTAAATATTTTGATAGCAGTAACATCCCCAAAATATTTCATATATTAACTATAAAAAGATAGTGTGAACGCGTATACTCTCCACTAAGAGGCATCTACCCCAGGGCAATGGAAGTCCATGGAATAGAGACTATGGTACTGCCAAACACTTAGAAAACAAGGGTTAAATTCTCGAGTGTCCTCCTAGAATAGATGCTCACCATAGCTAAATAGTTTCTTGTACCCTTACCAGGA
>NC_090747.1:3986515-4001515 GCF_036898095.1 Palaemon carinicauda | reverse complement strand
GGGCTAAAAGATTCCCTTGTAATAATGAAATTAAGTAAGAGAAATAACTTTTGAAATGTATAAAATATATTAAGAATAGTACAACTGTAATAATCTTGAAGGTTATAATATTTGTGTTATTGATTTTATCAAACAAACTGGAATTCTACGATGAATTTCACGAGAGATGAAGAAGAAAACAACAAATTACCACAGTCTTAAACATAATGCTGGAAAGAGAACAAAGTACTAGCAATACTACATTATACACAAAAAATGTTATACAGAGTAACCTTCAATTCCAACAGCTTTATACATTTCACTCCTTTAATGCTTAATATATGCAAAAAATTCTTGAATAATGGATACCCAGTAGAAATATTTTAGAATCAATTAAAGATATTCCTGAACAACATCATCATAAAAAAGCCCATTACAAGCACTGCAGAAAAAGAGACAGCATATCTAAAACTGCCTTATCAAGGAGAGCAGTTATTATTATTATTATTATTATTATTATTATTATTATTATTATTATTATTATTATTATTATTATTATTATGTATCACACCTGTTCCAGACATAAAACACCCTTAACGATGCACGAAGCAGTCTGGTATCTCGGAACAAAACAGTAAAGACATGTTGGACTTTGCAGAGCCCTACGAATTGTTCACAATAACACGATTTCCTTTCTTTTTCTGCAAAACGTTACCAATGAAAGATCTTGAAGCTATATGACATAAAATTCACTAAATATTAATGATGGTGAAGGTTACAATATCAATTATAGACTATATACTTTACTCGAATAAGACCTAAACATAGTGTTTAAAACAATATACTTCAAAGAATTATCCATTTGGAAAGTTCAACTTCGATCACGCTTGCTAAGGAAATTCGACCATATTCTACGTAGTAATTTTGAGGCTCAAACAGGGGAATATTTTTATTTGGTGGGGATGAGGGCGACAGACTGTGAAGGGACAAAGAACTTTGGAAGAGTTGGGGGAAAACATCATAGATACATAACTAAATTTCCTTAAGTTACTTTTTATTTGGGCTTTACATAAACTTCATTACATTCGTTGTATATTTATAATGTACCATATAAATCATTTATAGATTACACAATCTGATAAGTACGACAAAAGAGGCTTCAACCTATTAGTTATACCTAAGTAAAATATATTAAACAGATTTCTTAATACTGGATTTTTGGAGACTTAATTTGACAAAAAGTAACCTTCGTTACCTGACAAAGTGAAAACAAGAGCTGCGCTTTAAGAGAAAAGTTTTATAACTCACAGATTTTGATGTTTAAAACCAAATTACTTTCTTTTACCAAGAAAATATGCAAGAAAATCATGGAATATGTCTAAATTAAATCTAAGCTTCTGGGCGAAAAAGACTATTCAAGATTCTTAATGCAAATGGAACATTTCTTTTTTTTTTCTATAATAACTGATATTATATGCATATCATATTATCATATGTATACTTTCCTATTTTATAGAACCAGAAATAATATTGATACCAAAATAATTCATATTTCATCTCAATAAATAAAGAAAATCTATGCACAACACAGCAGTATGTTTATCTGACCACTTAGAATTCTTCATTTTCATATCATTCCATAAATTTCAATTTTCTTCCGAGATCTTTAGGGATTCTGATAGTGACAGCTGTATCTGTTATACTGCTGAAATAAATATTGGTTCCCTCACCACCTTGCTTCAGACAGGAGATTTGATAACAATGGGAATAAAGTTCAATAATTAACTCATTTTGCATAAAATAAAAATATCCGTATTTTAGTAAAATATATATTCTAGCATGGATTTATGATACCTTATACAAAAACAAAAATGTCTAATAAAACTTTATATATATATATATATATATATATATATATATATATATATATATATATATATATATATATATATATATATATATATATATATATATATATATATATATATATATATATATATATATATATATATATATATATACATATATATGTATATACTGTATATATATATATATATATATATATATATATATATATATATATATATATATATATGTATATATATATATATATATATATATATATATATATACTGTATATACATATATATATATATATATATATATATATATATATATATATATATATATATATATATATATATATATATATGTGTGAATTTATTGTAACAACTTTCTTTACCGATAATAATAGTGTTAGGTTTTACAAAAAGAAAGAAATATTATAATGTATCAGATAGAAGTCTATATATATATATATATATATATATATATATATATATATATATATATATATATATATATATATATATATAGATAGATAGATAGATAGATAGATAGATCGATAGATAGATATATCTAGATTCACTGATCCGCAATGGCTAATGTAGTGATGAAAACTGGCCCGATACCAAACATTAATAATGGAACAAATGCCCAAGATGGCGGCCAGTTACATCCTGCGGTATGTGATGCTAACGATCTATGGACTAGAACGAGCCACCATTATAAACTAATTTTTGCAACATTCATCTTCAAGACCCTGCCTAGGAAAGATCTTTCTTTGTTGCTAAAAGACCTGAGTATAAATAATTTTTGATAGAATAAGACTGAGTGAAATTAGAGCTTGGCAACCTTAAAAGAAGATAAAGAAGAGCCTTATATTTTGCTTCAAAGGATATGAAAGAAACAAAGAAAATTTAGAGGTTTTATTATAAACAAATGTCCTCTTTGTAACAGAAAATATTTGTAATACCAATGATGGAAATACAGGATTATTTATTAAAGTGAAGATCGATCAAACGTATGGACTAACAAGAAAATCCCCTAGAGAAGAAGAAATAGAAAATTTTCAAGATCTAGAAATAATATGCAATTTATATTTGTTTTGGGTGATTTCATTCTGAAGTAAGTCAAAGGAAGAGAGTAGAATCAGCAGTAGGTAAGAAAATACGTGACATCGATGTTATTTTACATATTAACAGCGACATAAAAGAAAATAAGCGTATAGTTAAACGTACTACATTCGAATTTATATAGGTCCTACAAAATCAACATTTTGCGGGTAGAATAAAAGACCCATAAGAAGTAAATGCATATAACGAGTTAGGGATGTAGTTTTGCAAAAATTTATCAATGAAAGATGTACACCAATTATATATAACCAATGAGAATTTATTCACAGAAATAAGTGATCAAAATAATGTATTTAGTGATTTAGAGTTGTATGACTTGGAATAAATTATTTAAGGGGAACCAGCTAACTAGCTAACTGACTAAGTAACGATATATATATATATATATATATATATATATATATATATATATATATATATATATATATATATATATATATATATATATATATATATATATATATATATATATATATATATATATATATATATATATATATATATATATATATAAATTTACGGGACGTAAAATCTGATGGGTGAGTGATAAACTGATCGTAGACATGGCAGCCGTTACTGGCCAGGGTAAGTGTCACTAGATTTTTTCCTCTTTGTTAGAGGAAAGACGGTTACATTATGGTATGGCACTTGCGAAAATTACGGTTACGGGTTAGCTTGCATTTGGCGTCACCAGCCTTCTCCCGATTGGTTGTTATGAGAGTTTCGCGACGCCAATGTATGGGCATTTGTGTAGAAGCCCCTTAGGAGAGGCAGTCTGGTTTTGGAAGCTCATAGAGGTATCAGACCAAGGAAGGGAGGTGCCAACATGTGTGGCGATTGATTGATTGATTGATTTAAAGTTTTCAGGCATCCTGACATCTAAGGTCATTGACGCCGGTATCATTTAGTCTATATATATAACAAAAAATAAAAGAAAATTCAATTAAAACCATAAAAGTTTAATGTCATTATAAAAGTTAAATAGTTTTCAGAAGACCTGCTTCTGAAATAAATCTAAAAAGGCCACTTGCATAGTAGGACACATCATGTCCAAGAATCTTTGCAAGGATGAACCCGCCACCCTCACCTCGAGCCTCAAACAACATGTGTCCCGATCCCAGTACCAATTTTCTGAGGGCTTTTTCTTAGTAATGTAATGTAATTATGATTAAGGGCACCATTGTAAACTTAAAAGAATATGGTCTGTGTAAAACGATCAATTCGGCTATTATTTGTGCATGAAACCCTTCTCCATTAGTGTTTCCTAAATTGATTAAACCCTAACACGACACAGATCGGGTCATATATATATATATATATATATATATATATATATATATATATATATATATATATATATATATATATATATATATATATATATATACAGAGAACGGGTCATATTCATATATGTATATTTTATATATGTATATATATATATATATATATATATATATATATATATATATATATATATATATATATATACATATAATATAATATAATATAATATATATACATAACCACATATATATATATATATATATATATATATATATATATATATATATATATATATATATATATATATATATATATATATACTCACTAATATATTTATTTTTCTTTCTTTCGGAATTATTTTTTTTAACTTTTCTATTTTTCCTCACTAAAAATAAAAAAAAATCTTTCTTTTCCCTCTTTTTTTCTCTTTATATTGCCGTTTGAGTACCATCGTCTTTGGATGCATGAAAAAATACAAATTATAATCGTAGGGCCGGTTGGCGTGCTACAATTGCAAGGTACACAGAGATGAATGTCATGCCCACCATAGGTCATACAAAAACAAAAAATTCAGGTTTACATACATCCTCACAATATTTGGAGTACAGCATCAGAACAACAATCATAAGTGTTACCCACAGTTGCTTCAATGCAATAAAATTTTCAAACGAACATCCAAACCATTTCATACACAGAACGAGGAAAATTATATTAAAATAGAGATCAAAATAAAACGAACAGCTTACAATCCCAACACTCGTTTGTCACCTTTAAAACCATAAGAAAACCATTTTTAACACACATCCATGACACTGCAACAATGAGCCAATTCAAACTGTGAATAATGAAAAAAAAAAAAACATACTTATCAATAACTGAGCAACATTATTTCTACTGTAAATAAAAATTGAAGGATCAGTAAAGATGTTCAATTTTCAACCTATGATTAATAATTACCTTTAACAGCCCCGAAACCCTCAACAGAGATAAATGAATTTTGTTTAATACAGTACAACAACATTGAAAACATACATAAAAGAAATTGGTAATAGCAAAATTAGTAGCAACATAGAGTGATGAAATTTGAATCAATTTCAACATAAACGTGAATACTACAGAAACGTCTCAATATGGCAAGTGACATACCCGTGATATGCCTAAAACAAAACAAAAACGAAAACAAAACAAAATACATCTTTTCACACGACACTCAATACGAACATTCACAAAATAAACCTGATTTCATGGCCTCTGTCGCCTTGTGGCCGACACCTACATATCTCATGAGCCATGTTCTCCCGCACTCTCTCGTGTACAAAGGATGGCACTGACACCGGCTTGTGCCTCCTCCTCACTATCCTCTACCAAGTAGCCAGGTAGCCTGGGGTAAGGAGGTACCAACTTATTCAAGTGCCACACCAAGTTATTTTCTCGGACTGGGCGCATATGCCAAAGGTGATACTCGCCTTTGGCCCCAGTACGGATGTGTTGGATGACGGTCGCAACGGTTTTAATTTCTTTTAAATTATATGGTCTAACATATGAGGCTTTCAGTTTATGCTTTCTTGGTTACAACCTTTTAAGATAGATTCTGTCCCCTATCTGTACATCAGATGTTCGAGTTCGAAAACACTGATCGTATCTCGTCTGTTACTTCTCATTGGCTCACAGCAAGTACTTTTGGGTTATCTGAAGCACTCTCCTAGCCAAATTACACATCATTACCCGGTATTGTTCCATGTTGTATAATGGCAAGGTGCGGGGGTCCATGACAACAGTATATGACAGCATGGGGTCCTGTCAGAAAAATACAAAAAACCAGGTATCTCTGATGTAGCCGTTATATGCCGTGTTTAGGGCGATTTCCGCCCACAGCAACATTTCCACCCTCTGGTTTTGACTGTCTCCCACAAGATACTTTAAAATATTTGTCACCTCTCGGTTATGGGACTCGACGAGCCCATTTGCTGATGGTCGATAAGAGGCAATAGTGAAATGATCTATTTGCATGAGCTTTGTTACCCCTCTACACACTTCATTCACAAAATCTCAGCCATTGTCACTTATCAAGGTATGTGGACATCCAAACTTCACTATGAAGGAACAGAGCGCCTTCGCAACCAAAACTGCGGTTTCTTCCACCATTGCATACGTGTGTGTGAAGCGTGTGAATGCATCTACAAACACACACACGTACTTAAACATCCCGTCACCGGGGGAAAATGGATCCAGGACGTCCATATTCACTCTATTAAAATTAACAGGCACTACTGATCATGTTCTGGCCTTCGGGATCACATGTTGTGGTTGCTCATATTGTTACACACATGGCACTTATTAATAAATCTAACAATGTCTTTCTTCATCCCTAACCGTAAAAAATTACTCTTTGGTCCTACTCAGGGCCCTCTCTATACCTACTTGTCCTGCGTAAGGACTTACGTGAATTACATTGATGGCTTTCTCTATTAAAGAGGAAGGAAGAACAACGCGATATCGTATATCCCCTTTCTCTTCTCATATTTACAAAATAGGATATCGTCTTTCGATAAAGAACACATCCCTTCGCATGCGCAAGAAATCTGGGAACTTGCTACTCACATCCCACACAAAAATTCTAGACCTGTTCAATCCAAACTTTGGACTTTTTTCCCGGAATAAGCTCGCCCACAGTCCAGCCACACAAATCAACCACACACTCGTTCACGAAGCATTCACTCTGAGTTACCCCCACGGAACTCCCAGCATCTACATTCTCCGGACGACCCTCATCCTCTCTCTTTCTCTCTCACTGGAGTTATCAAGATCTTCCTGTTTTATATGCGCTTCACCCACAAGTGTATTTGAACCTGAACCCCTCGGTTGTTTTTCCTTCCGGTCCTGGAGAGAGCTACTTTATTTGATTTCCCTGCAATATGCTCGAAATTCACAATATAAAACTCTAACAACCGCTCAATCCACCGTGCTTGTCTAGTATTCAACTCTCCTTTTTTTTAACAAATCCTGCAACTGCCGATGATCGATATTTATTTTAACTTTATGCCCAAGCAAAAAGTAGCGTTGTCTCTCCAGCATCCATATAATTGCCAATGCCTTTCTATCAAAGGTACTGTATCTAACCTCATGTCCCTTTAAAGCTTGTGAAGCGAAACAAATAAGGCTCTCATTCCCTTTATCATCAACTTGAGAAGTGACTCCGCCGATTGCGATCTTGCTCGCATCGGTCGTTACCAAAAACAGCCGGTCAAACCTTGGATATGCGAACAGTTCATCGATTGTGAGTGCATTCTTTAACGTCTGAAAACCAGCTTTCTCTCTTTCTCCTCACTGAAACTCAGGCCGCTTCCTCAATGAATCTAGCGGTCGTGCTATATGACTGAAGTTCTGTATACAATTACGGTAATACCCAGCGAGCCTGAGAAAACTGGCTACTTCCTTAGTGTTTTATGGCTCCTGATATCCTCTGATTGCAGCTACTTTATCGTCACAAGGAATTAGTCCTTCGGGTGTTACTATGTGCCTAAAAAATTCTACTTGTTGAAAAATTTACATTTGTCTAAATGTATCTTCATCTCCAGACGTCTCTAGGCTTCTAAGATTGTATAAGATTTTTTTCATGCTCGTCTGCCGTAGTCCCAATTACAATTATGTCATGCAAGTAGACAAAGACACTATGCTCCAATAATGAAGCTAGTACGGACATCATCACACGAGAAAAATGGGCAGGAGCATTCTTCAATCCGAAAGGGAGATAATTATACTCAAACAACTGATCATTTGCTATAAAGGTCGTTTTCTCTTTAATTTCGTCACTTACGGGAATTTGGTGATACCTGAACTTTAAATCTAATGTAGAAAAAAACCTGATTTCCCTGACTTTAAGTAACAGTTCCTCGATAGAGGGCAATGGGTATGCATTATCCTTGGTAACAGCATTTATCCTCCTATAACCTACACATAATCGAAGAGAACCATCACAATTGGGAAGGCCCAGGGGGACTCGCTTTCTCGAATTGTACTTTGCTCATATTAATTTATCAATTTCTTTTTCAATTGCCTCTACATGACAAACGGGAGTCCTGCAAGGTTTTGAGCAAATAGGGGGATGACTGCCAGTCTCGATGTTAAATGGAAACTTAATAAATCCCCCTGGGGGCTCATCTCCAACTGCAATTAGGTCCGCAAAACTCCCTACAATATTTCCTACTCTTTTGTGATAATTAATTTGGGTCGCTCCAACAGCGGTTTAACGGAGCTTTCTCAGCCTGTCCCCACCGGGACCGTGACCATAGAGAGACAAAGCCGTCAGTGTCCGTTCAGCTGTCACAAGCGAACATATCTCAAAGTTGCAGACTGACTATGTGCCTAAGGGGAACCACTGGGTTCTTACATTTATAAATGGAATTTCAACCTTTCCTTCGGTGATGGTGGTGACTCCTGAAGACATGAAATCCTGCCACTTTTGATGTGGTTTTACGTACACTAGATCTCCATTGCACATTTCCGGTGCGGGTGCCACTGAGAGGGAGTAGAGGGTGGAGGGGGGATTGATTCTCCTGTCCCCGGCCCGGCAGGAACTGTCCCGGCTATCCCCTTACTAGCAAGAACGACCCTAACTCGAGGTCGAGTTTCCCCTATAACAGGTATCTCTGTCTCTTCTCGTTGTCCCACTTTCCCCCTCATTTCTAGCCCCTCCCCATCGTTTTACACAGACCATATTCTCTTAAGTTTACAATGGTACCCTTAATCATATATATATATATATATATATATATATATATATATATATATATGTATATATATCTATATATATATATATATATATATATATATATATATATATATATATATATATATATATAGATAGATAGATAGATACATATATATATATATATATATATATATATATATATATATATATATATATATATATATATATATATATATATATATATATATATCTACCGTATATATATATATATATATATATATATATATATATATATATATATATCTATATATATATTATATATAAATATATATATATATATATATATATATATATATATATATATATATATATATATATATATATATATATATATATATAAATCACGAAAGCTGACACGTGATGAATTTAAAATGTATTACAGCCACGAAAGGAAAAATGAAAAAGACTTGATTGGAGTTAGTACTTTCATCCACTCAGGACATTATCAAACTCAGCAATGAGAATACATATACAAAGACATCGTATTTATCCACTTACATAATATTAAGAGTCAATCCCTTAGACGATGTTATCAAAGATTTTAATAAAAACTTTAAATCTATCTTAAAACAAGAAAAATCCTAATGCCTTTATCTCTACTGGTCCGTCTTTGCCTTATCTATATGGTTTAATTAAAAAAGGATATCCAATCAGACCAATTATCAGTGCTACAGGTTCTATTAACTATAAATTATCCAAATATTTAGTCAAATTACTTTCCCCGATCTTAGGATCTATTTCAATCTCTCATATAAAAAAATTATGTTGATCTTTGCGAAAAATTACAAAAAGTTAACCTCACGTCTAGACATAGATTAGTAAGTTTTGGTGTAACTTCATTGTTTACCAAAGTGCCGGTTGATGACTTATTGTATTTCTTGTCGGGTATTTTAGATGCTTATGATTTACTTTTATCAACCCATACTATTATTGAACTCATTTGTTTGTGCATTAAAAAGTGTAAATTTAGTTTTAATGGAGATTTCTATGAACAAGTTTTTGGTATGGCTATGGGTAATCCTTTGTCCCCACTTTTATCCAACATATATATGTAATTTTTTGAATCTAGATTAATTCCTCCAGTGTGGTCTTCCCAAATTATGTGGTATCGATATGTTGATGATGTTCTAGGTATTTTAGAAGAAAATTTTAATCTTGAGGGTTTTGTTTCAATCATTAATTCATTAGTATCATCAATAAAATTCACTATGGAAAATGAAGAGAATAACCGTATCCCATTTTTAGACGTTTTAATAGTTAGAGAAACAGATAAATCTAAGTTTTCCATATATAGAAAACCTACAAATAATTTTTTATATGTACATTTTTATTCCGGTCACTCTAAAGCCGGCCATACACGCAGAGGACTGACCGTGCGGTTTGTCCTTAAGGACTGGAGCGACACTCCAATCCTGTGAGAAATGACCACACACGCTACGGACTAGCCTGCTTATTTTAAGGGGATTGGACACCCAGGATAGGCCCACATGGTTATGTTTTTAGTACTTGTTAATTAAATTTGGTACGTGACCGGGTATCAAGTACAATTGGTAGCCTACATCTTATTTTGAAAATGCCAAATTTGGGTACATTTTACTTTCTTTATTTTTTATATGATATAAATCTATGGAATCCGACTTGAAATAATCATATGTAGGAAGGTGATAGGCATTCTCTGTCGGCTACTACCTGGTAGGGATTTGTCTGCTATGATGTTAATGTAGCCTACTTATTTCTCTTGAAGTCATTATAGGATTACCTTTTCCATTTATGCCCATTAATCCTAGGGTCCAAGTGTCTCCTGGGAGGAATACACTAAATGGATATTTAGACCTATCTGGAGATTATCTCATGCTTAAGCACTAATGCACATTTAATTAGGCGTATATACTTGTTTTCGCGTTAATTTATAGAAATTGGAAACGATTGTGTTTATATAGTCTGAGAGAAAATGTGAGAGGGATATACATATGTTAATAGAATTATCAGTAGCTACTTAATTTATCCTCTATCCATATTTTACACCTTCGTTTTTTTATATGAAAAGAATTCATAAAACTTAATCAGAATATTATTTTTCCCCCTTTTATTTCAGCATCTGTTTATTATCAGAATACAAGATACTATTGCATGAATAAGGCAGAAGACTGTGTGGTTTTAAAGAGAAAATATATTAGGGAAAAGGAGAGGAAATTTAAGGAAATCTTAACTTGGTGAATGGAAATGTGAGGGGAAACACAAAAATAAAGAAAAATAAAATGCATAATATAACAAACTTGTAAAATGCAGCCAGTTTATCTTTATAATGTAAAAAGGTAGTAGGCTGGCCAGGGCACCAGCCGCCCGTTGAGATACTACTGCTAGAGAGTTAAGGGGTCCTTTGACTGGCCAGACAGTACTATATTGGATCCTTCTCTCTGGTTACAGTTCTTTCCCATTGCCTACATAGACACCGAATAGTCTGGTCTATTCTTGAAAGATTCTCCTCTGTCCTCATACACCTGACCACACTGAGATTACCAAACAATTCTTCTTCATCCAAGGGGTTAACTACTGCAATGTAATTGTTCAGTGGCTACTTTCTTCTTGGTAAGGGTAGAAGAGACTCTTTACCTATGGCAAGCAGCTCTTCTAGGAGAAGGACACTCCAAAATCAAACCATTGGTCTCTAGTCTTGGGTAGTGCCATAGCCTCTGTACCATGGTCTTCCACTGTCTTGGGTTAGAGTTCTCTTGCTCAAGGGTACACTCGGGCACACTGTTCTATATAGTTTCTCTTTCTCTTGTTTTGCTGAAGTTATTATTGTATAAATAGAAAATGTTTATTTTAATGTTACTACCCTTAGAATATTTTATTTTTCCTTGTTTCCTTTTCTTACTGGGCTATTTTCCCTGTTGGGGCCCCTGGGCTTAAAGCATCCTGCTTTTCCAGCTTGGGTTGTAGCTTAGCATTTAATAATAATAATAATAATAATAATAATAATAATAATAATAATAATGAAGGGACGAAGTAAGGAATACTTAACGCGTGAAAATACTGCAGGCGAGTCAACCCTGTCCTTCCCTAAACCCACAGCGCGACGCGCCAATCAGTTCAACATGCTGAAAGGATGACGCGACAGGCCTGGCTCGACAGGACTGGGATCAATAGGCCCCATACACGTTAAAGACTGACCGGTTCGCGCCAGTCGCTATGAAATCCGCGCGCCAGTCGCGTACGTGTATGGCCACCTTAAAAACATAAAGCATTCGGTTTTTTCTTCCATGTACCTTAAGGTATTGAGAATTTGTAGCCCAGATTACATTGAGGACGAGTTCACTAAAATAGAAAGAATTGCAACAGATCTTTGTTATCCCAAATATTTCTTAGAAAAATGTATGAATAAGGCTAAGAAAACATTTTATAGCGTCTAAGTAGAGAGGAAGGAAACAATTAATAATATGCTTTGTTTGCCATTTCATGTTTGTTTTTCAGATGTTATACCCTTTTTGAAAAAACTAGACATTGCTGTAGTGTTTAAATATAACTGTACATTAAAAAACATGTTAATTAAGAATAGTTCTGGAAATGATAATAATGTAATATATAGCATTCCTTGTTCAGAGTGTAACCTATTTTATGTCGGTCAAACATCAAAAAGTTTACCAGTCAGATTAAAAAAGCATCAGGTGGCCGTCTCCAGGGGTTCTCTTAATAATGCCTTGGCCTCCCACAGGTTAGGGTCAAGTCACAGAATTGCTTGGTCAAAGGCGGAAAAAGTAATCCATGTAAATTACTATTTCTAAAGGAATATTGTTGAATCAATTTTAATCTCCTGTACTCAAGGTAGAAATTTGAATCTAAGCCCAGGTCTGTTTTCCGTTAATCCAGTATTACCCTTTTATCTAAAATCTGACTTCTCCGGAATTATTAAGAAACTGACAGCTGTTGGATCCCCTTCTCCTGTATAAATACGATGTCTTTGTATATGTATTCTCATTGCTGAGTTTGATAATGTCCTGAGTGGATGAAAGTAGTAACTCCAATCAAGTCTTTTTCATTTTTCCTTTCGTGGCTATAATACATACATACATATATATATATATATATATATATATATATATATATATATATATATATATATATATATATATATATATATGCCATGGCACTTCCCCCAATTTTGGGGGGTAGCCGACATCAACAAAGAAACAAAAAAAAAAAACCTCTACTCTCTACGTTCCTCCCAGCCTAACAAAGGACTCAACCGAGTTCAGCTGGTACTGCTAGGGTGTCACAGCCCACCCTCCCACATTATCCACCACAGATGAAGCTTCATAATGCTGAATCCCCTACTGCTGCTACCTCCGCGGTCATCTAGGGCATCGGAGGCAGCAGCAGGGCCTACCGGAACTGCGTCACAATTGCTCGCCATTCATTCCTATTTCTAGCATGCTCTCTTGCCTCGCTCACATCTATCCTTCTATCACCCAGAGCTTTCTTCACTCCATCCATCCACCCAAACCTTGGCCTTCCTCTAGTACTTCTCCCATCAACTCTTGCATTCATCACCTTCTTTAGCAGACAGCCATTTTCCATTCTCTACACATGGCCAAACCACCTCAACACATTCATATCCACTCTAGCTGCTAACTCATTTCTTACACCCGCTCTCACCCTCACCACTTCGTTCCTAACCCTATCAACTCGAGATACACCAGCCATACTCCTTAGACACTTCATCTCAAACACATTCAATTTCTGTCTCTCCATCACTTTCATTCCCCACAACTCCGATCCATACATCACAGTTAGTAAAATCACTTTCTCATATAGAACTCCCTTTACATTCATGCCCAACCCTCTATTTTTTGCTACTCCCTTAACTGCCCCCAACACTTTGCAACCATCATTCACTCGCTGACGTACATCTGCTTCCACTCCACCATTTGCTGCAACAACAGACCCCAAGTACTTAAACTGATCCACCTCCTCAAGTAACTCTCCATTCAACATGACATTCAACCTTGCACCACCCTCCCTTCTCGTACATCTCATAACCTTACTCTTACCCACATTAACTCTCAACTTCCTTCTCTCACACACTCTTCCAAATTCTGTCACTCATCGTCCAAGCTTCTCTTCTGTGTCTGCAACCAGTATAGTATCATCCGCAAACAAAAACTGATTTACCTCCCATTCATGGTCATTCTCGTCTACCAGTTTTAATCCTTGTCAAAGCACTCGAGCATTCACCTCTCTCACCACTCCATCAACATACAAGTTAAACAACCACAGCGACATCACACATCGCTGTCTCAGCCCCAAACTCACCGGAAACCAACCACTCACTTCATTTCCTATCCTAACACATGCTTTACTATCTTTGTAGAAACTTTTCACTGCTTGCAACAACCTTCCACCAACTCCATATAACCTCATCATATTCCACATTGCTTCCCTATCAACTCTCTCATATGCTTTCTCCAGATCCATAAACGCAACATACACCTCCTCACCTTTTGCTAAATATTTCTCGCATATCTGCCTAACTGTAAAAATCTGATTCATACAACCCCTACCGCTTCTAAAACCACCCTGTATTTCTAAGATTGCATTCTCTGTTTTATCCTTGATCCTATTAATCATTACTCTACCATACACTTTTCCAACTACGCTTAACAAACTAATACCTCTTGAATTACAACACTCATGCACATCTCCCTTACCCTTATATAGTGGTACAATACATGCACAAACCCGATCTACTGGTACCATTGACAACACAAAACACATATTAAACAATCTCACCAACCATTCAAGTACAGTCACACCCCCCTCCTTCAACATCTCAGCTCTCACACCATCCATACCAGACGCTTTTCCTACTCTCGTTTCATCTAGTGCTCTCCTCACTTCATCTATTGTAATCTCTCTCTCATTCTCATCTCCCATCACTGGCACCTCAACACCTGCAACAGCAATTATATCTGCCTCCCTATTATCCTCAAC
>NC_090747.1:3976515-3981515 GCF_036898095.1 Palaemon carinicauda | reverse complement strand
ATGATGTCTTGCATAGTCCTCTGAAATGTAGCTGGGGCATTGGTTAGGCCAAATGGTAATACATTATATTCAAATAAACCAAAAGGAGTGATGAATGCCGAAGCTTTTTTTGGCCCTTTCGGTTAGCTTAATCTGATAGTAGCCTTTCAGTAGGTCTATTTGAGTTAAATATTTGGTATTACTGACAAAATCTATTATATCAGTTATTCTGGGCAACGGGTAAGAGTCTTTTATAGTCTTTAAATTAAGTTTTCTATAATCAGTACACAAACGGTAGGTATTGTTGGCTTTCCTTACCAGAATACATGGAGAAGCCCATGGGGATGTACTGGGCTTAGCGAGGTTATGTTCCAGCAGGTATTCCACTTCCTGTTTCAAGATAGGCAGATGGTGATGAGATACCCTGTAAAAAGATTGTCTGATGGGGTTTGTATTAGGTTCTAGTACTAAATCATGCTTTACCTTGGTGCAACTTCCAGGCCTATCTGAACAAATTGATGCATACTTGCTAATGAGTATACTTAAGTCTTTCTTTTGATTTGGTGAACAGTCTAGGAACCGTGGAAGGGACTTTAGAATTTCCGAATTGTTCATGTCCTTCCAAGACAAAGTCGACTTCACACTGAAATCAGTCTCGTCATCCTCGTGGCTCACGTCTGTACCAACCTTGGTAGGAGTCTGTACCTCATTCTGCATCTCATTCTGTGACCTGTGATTAAGAGGCGTTAGTGACAAACTCTGCTTGGCAGATTTAAAGTCATGAATTACATGATTAACTATACCTGTGGTAGATTCATGATAGGGTTTTATTAAGTTCACGTGTAAAAGCTGAGTTGGCTTACGTCTGTCAGGAGTTGCAATAACATAGTTTGTTTTTGTGGTCCGCCTGATAATCTTATAAGGTCCCATGAATTTCTCTCTCAATGGAGAGCCAGGTACGCAGTGATATACCAGCACCTTATCTCCACACTTAAACTCTCTTACCTTTGCCTTCTTATCATATCTATCCTTCATAAGCTCTTGAGCATGCTGCAAGTTCTTTCGAGCGAAGGCATGGATATGCAACAACTTCTCCTCCAAGGACTTCAAGTATTGGGGAAGGCTTACCTGATTTTCTTTCCTAGAACCTTTTAGTATCTGTTCTTTTATCATGCTGAGGTTTGACCTGGGTCTTCGTCCAAACATCATCTCGAATGGAGAAACTCCTGTAGACTCATTTGGTACGCTCCGAAGTATGTACAGAAGTAAGTCGATGTCTTCATCCCATTCCTTCTCTGTTTCCATTCCATATCGTCGTAGCAAGTTCTTTAGAGTCTGATGAACTCTCTCTAAGGCCCCATTGGATTGAGGATGATAGGCTGAAGAGAGAACATTAAAGATATTAAATTGATGGAGAGCACTCTGGAACAAAGTACTGGTAAAGTTGGTACCTCTATCGCATTGAAGTTCCCTAGGAAAACCAAACAATGTAAAAACTTTTATCAGTTGTTGGATAATGTTTCTAGCAGAGATATTTTTAAGTGGAAATGCTAGAGGGAACCTAGTAGTGGGGCAAAGAACACTTAGTATATATTCATTACGCCGGCTAGTTTTTGGCAAAGGCCCAACACAATCTATAATTATTTTATCAAAAGGAGTACTAGGGACCACAATGGGCACTAGAGGGGCTGGTGGTATCCTTTCATTAGGTCTTCCGGTAACTTGGCACACATGACACCTCTCTACGAAACTCTTTACGTCCATCTTCATTCTGGGCCAGTAGAAATCTTCTAGGAGGCGCCTGCATGTCTTCGTGATGCCTAGATGACTCTCAGCAGAGTGGGCTAATTTCATGATTGAAGATCGGAGGCTGCCAGGTACAACCAGTTGATGACAGTCGCGCCACGAGTCTTTCTCAGTCAGTGTAGGAGACCTGTAATGACGCATGAGGATATTATTCTCTAGATAAAATAAGGGTAACTTATGGCTCTTATCCAAGGGATTTTCAACCTTATTGAAGCATTCCTTAAGGCTATCATCTGATCTCTGAAGATTGACGAATTCATCATGATGGAGACCAACCAAGTCTGGTAAGGAGTTTGATGTGTCGTCATCAGTGGGAACTCCAATTGCAGCTTTAGTAGCAGCAGAACGAGTGGTGGCTTGGCAAGGTAGAACTTCCTGTTGGTTCTGCTCATTTTCTATAACACACCCTGGTTGAGAAATAATGAGATTAGGTAAGACAGTTCCTTCAGCTAAATCATTTCCTAACAGAATATCAGCTTTCTCACAAGGCAATTCTCTATCCAGTAAGGCTACTTCGGTTCTTCCAGTAAAGTAAGGGCAATCTATATGCATATTAACCAGAGGTAACACTAATTTACTGGATAGATCAGTGATGGTAACATATTTATTAGTAGGCTGAGTCAGAGGTTTCAATTTACCACTTACTATAGTTTGTGACGATCCTGTGTCCCTTAACAACTTTACAGGGTAATTATTGACAGTACCAGAGCAAAGGAAATCAGAGAAGTCATTTGTGACTTGAGAACAATGGAGAGCAATCCTTCTTTGGTTTTTGCTCTGAGTAGTCTCTGGTCTGTTCCCTGCTGTTTGCTGAGAAGGCTGCAGAACCTTAGAAAATTGACATCGGGGGTTAGGACAGCCTTTAATGGTATGTCCCTTCTGTTTACAGAAGGAACAATAAATATTAATACTTGCCTGATCTGTAGAGTTATGTTTCTTTACCTTATGGATGAGGTGATATTCATCAGCAAGAGCAGCCGCCTTCTTCCCCTCCTTCTCCTGCCGTTCTCTGATGTACATAGAAATGTTGGAAGGAATTCTCCTCAAAAACTCCTCTAGTACCATTAAGTTCTGTAATTGTTCAAAGGTAGTTATGTTTTCAGATTCTAGCCATTTTCTAAACTGTTTTAATTTGACCTGAAACAATTCCAAATAAGTTTGGGTGGTTCCTTTGATGGAGTTCCTGAACATTTGCCTATACCCTTCAGCTGTAATGGTATAGGCATCAAGGACAGCTTTCTTTAGGACATAGTAATCTCGTTCCTCTAACATTTGCGAAGCTATATGAGCAGCCTTGCCTTTCAGTGCACTCCGAATGAGTAGAACATATTGTTCTTCTGGCCAATGCAAGGTTGTGGCTGTGTCCTCAAAAATACCAAAGAACACGTCTGGTTCTTTTTCATCAAACGGTGGTAGTAGTTTAAGAGCCTTAGTGAGGGAAAAACATTCGCCAAGCTCTCTCTCTTTGCCTTTCTCGTTCAACCTGATACTGGCCAGCTGTCTCTCCATTTGTATCTTTTCTTCTCTTTCCCGTCGTTCCAAGGCTATCATCCTTTCTTTCTGCTCGTATTCAGCTTGATGAGTTGCCTTTTTCTCTCTCTCCAATTCAAGCTGCAACTTGAGCTTCACCAATTCTGGATCTCCTATAGCCTTAGCTTCACCTCTCCCTAACGTAAGGGGCCGAAGGGGAGCAGTTTCTTCTGATGAAACGGAAGCTTTGGCTACCAGGAAATCCAAAACTCTACCCAGAAGTTCTGCTTTCACCATGGAGGGCAATACAGGAATCCCTGCTTGTTCAGCAATCTTTCGCAAGTCATTTTTCTTGGCATCTCTCAACGATAAGAGGTGCCCCCGAGGGTCCTCAAAAAACTTCCCTGCATTAAAAGACATGGTGGATCATAAAAAGCACTTTTGATCCACTACGAGCACTTTGTCACTGTCACCGAATCACTATCGCTAAAACACTGAATTACCAATGGCTAAACCGCAGAATTATTAAATTAATATCCCTTCATGGTCAATTCACCGAATCACTTAAGTACTAGGGTAATAAATCACCGAATCACTAACACGTCACTAAATCACCGAATCAATAACACGTCGTTAAATCTCCGAATCAATAACACGTCGTTAAATCACCGAAACAATAACACGTCCTTAAATCACCGAAACAATAAAAAGTCACTAAATCACCAAAACAATAACACTTCACTAAATCACCGAATCAAAAACATGACGTCACTAAATCACCGAATCAATAACACTGTCAATAAATCACTAACACTTGCTGTCACGGGTATGAATATATTACCACTTTAAAGAAATATACACTAATAGTCAAAACTGCCACCTAACGTTACCTTAACGAAATCATAAACAACATAAGTCACTAAGTTTTTCGAAACTATGAGTAACAACGCACGATGCACTAGTTAACGTCACTTTTCACAAAAATTCACTTAAATATACAAGAACCACTTAACACACACTGGAGGTTGCACAACGTCACTTTCACTAAACTATCACTTTGCTATGTAAAATACACTAAGGAACGCACACTGAGGTTATACAAAATCAATTTCACGAAACTCACTTAAAGCACTAGGAAAACGCGTTCCTGGGTTCTCGTATTCTGTAAAAGAGGGACAGTAGTCCCTGAGGGAAATTAATCCCTGAATGATGAGAGGGGATGGTTACCCAAAGTGTTCCAATATGACTGGGGTGACTAAAGAACGCAATAGCGACAGTCGGCAATGTCAAGGCAACAGAACGGCGACTAAGTACCGATTCCTTGCACTGCACTTCCTCCAAACAATCGGCAAGAGGGGATGGGTACCCTATGAAGGAAATTAATCCCGAAGCATTCTAATGCGTCTGGGGTGACTAAGGAACGCAAAAAAAGCGATAGTCGGCAACGTCAAGGCAACAGAACGGAGACTAAGTACCGATTCCTTGCGCTGCACTTCCTCCAAACTATCAATAATACTTGCGATGACGTATACAATACGGCACCTTGATCGTAGAAGGGAGAGCTCAACAACGGTGGAGGTATATCTATTGATTGTACACTAACGGAAATTCACTAAATTCCATCACTATACTAACGAGCTTAAATCACTTCATTTCACTTCACTTCACTTCATATCACTTCATATCACTTCATATCCCGGACAGGCCCCCACTGTAATGAATTTCCGTTTTTCCTTGATGTTAAC
>NC_090747.1:3952201-3959701 GCF_036898095.1 Palaemon carinicauda | reverse complement strand
TGCTGAAATACAGAATTTTTGAACGTTGATGACCTGGCTATAAAATACGGATTTCTTTAACGACAATTGATGACGACGACCACCGCATAAGATTGCACGGTCGAATTGGCCGTACGATAGTGTTGGCCAGTGCCAGTAGGCTACAACTGCGCAAGGACTGTTGCGTGTGAACCAAGAGGTTTTCTTGGTTTGCCATTACATTTTTCGTGTGTTACAGAATATGATTGGTGTTTAGTATTAAGTAATTCATTTAGTCTTAAGTGTGATTTTGGGTACTGTGCGTGGACTAACGGTGTTGGGTATATTAAAGGGATATTGTTTTTTTTTTTCGATTGTTGGCGTTCTCGGTACCCTCACGCACGGATATATACAGCAAATTTTGTGTTTTTTTTTGTCTATTGAATTTATGATAAATTGTGATTGTTCCTGGTTTATGACATATGGTGGATGGTTTGGTGATACGTGATTTGTTTTAGTGTTAAGTCAGTTTGATGATTTGTGTTCTGTTTTTGGTTGCGTTAATATAGTTTTAAGGCTATGTTTTGTTTTCATTTTCCTTCTGTCCAAGAGTCCAGTTTGAAGTAGAGTCAGGGGAAAGTTAGTATTGTGGGATATTGAGAAAGGTAGGAGTGATCCAGAATGTGGGGGTTTGTGGTTTGTTTACATCCCGCTACATAAATTTGGCGCCCGAACAGGGACGACTGTTGAAGGTGGGATTGAAACTGGACTGTTGGACAAGGGTAAATAGGTTTTGGAATTACTTAAAATATTAATGGTATTGAAATGGAGTTAATGGAAAAAACAGTTGCATATTTTAAAGGAGGAATTGCGGTTGTCTAATGAGCGAGAGGAGAGGTTGTTGTTGGAGAATGCGAGGTTAAGTAGTGAGAATGAGGAGATGCAAAGGAAACTTAGGGAACTTCAGGGAACTGTAGAGAGAGTGGAAGAGGGTGTTGAGATGAGGATGCGAGAAAATGAGAAACGAATGGAAGCTATGATAGGGCAAGTAATGGGGATGATGAAAACTGTTATAGGTGAAGGTGCAGTCGGAGGAGTGGCTTCCTGCTTCTGGTAACGGGTTGATTGTGGAAGAGGATAGGGTAAGTGATAATGGGGGACGGTAGTGATAGTGATATTGAAAGTAAAGGGCCAAGACATAGTAAGATTGGAACGATGGGTGATAGGAAGAAGGAGAAGAAAGGTAAAGATAATGTGAAGAAAGAAAAGAAGAAAGGTCAGGGTGTGAGTGAGGATGATCATGATTGGGTGAAGGTGGCAAGTAAGAAAAAGGGTAAGAAGGGAATAGTTAAAGATAGGACTTTGAGTGTAGAACTAGATTCATTGTATTCAAATGAAGAAGGCAACAAGAAGGGAGTAGACAGTGAAGATAGTAGTGAGAATGAAGTCGAGGAAGTTTGTAAGACGGTGTTTATGAGAGAGGTTCCTAGGTGTGAAAGTTTTAATGAACATAGCAGTAGGGATGTATATGACTTCTTTAGGGAATATGAAAAGTTTTGTCAGGCTAAGTATGGGGGATAGTAAGAGAGTTTGGGCTAGGGAGTTGGGAGAATTTTGTCAGGATATTTGTTGACGATGTATGGGGTGATAATGAGTGTAGGAGAGGTTGAGTATGAAAGTGTAAAGAAGAGGATAATTGAACAGGTAAAACGTATGAAAGGTAGTGTTAGGTATAAGCGAAAAAATGATTTTGATGAAGCACGAATGAAGGTGGGTGAAGCAATCTCGATGTATGTATGTCGGTTAGAAACATTGGCTAGAAAGAAGTATGGGGACGAAGGAATAAATGAAAATAAGGAACTAATGAAGAAGTTTTTGGGTACAGTACCAGAGAGCGTGTGTGAGTTTATTAATTTGAAACGGAAGGAGAAAATGAGGTGGACTAGAGAGAGATTAACTTGGGATGATATTTTAGAGATAGTTGAGGATTACGAGTTGGATAGGTGTATGAAAGAAAGTAAATCTGTGAGTGTAAGAACTGGAATGGAGGAATATGTGCCAGAATTTGGTAGTTTTAGAGATGCTGTTATGAGAGGGCCAATGAGGGTAGCTGATAGTGTAGTAGATAGAAGTGTTAGGGTGAGTAATGTAGGAATACCTATGCCGAGAAATGACGGGTTTAGACAGGGAAATCAAGTTTGGAGAGATAGAAGTGCTAGTACGCAGCAAGTTAGGTTAGGTAGTGGTATCCGTGAAGAGAGGTGTTATAGGTGTGGGAAGGTAGGACATAAAAAGAACGAGTGTAGATGGGCATTAGGAGCATGTTTCGGGTGTGGAGAGACAGGGCATCGTATTAGCGACTGTAAGAAAGAGAAAGTGGTTAAGTGTTATCGGTGTGGTATGACTGGGCACATAGCGAGTGGATGCCGTAGTAATCGTATGAATGTAATTTGTGGTAATTGTGGTAAGGATGGTCATTATGCTAGAATGTGCAAGGAGCCACGGGGTAAGTGTACTGAATATGGTGCAGATGGGCATGTAGCTAGGGTTTGTAGAAAGAAGGGATCAAGTCAGCCAGGATGTTCGGGAAACTAATTACTCAGATGGTTCAGCTGGGTGAGTCCTCGTGTGTGTGGGGAGTGAATGTAATGCATGTTCGTGAGGGTTTATTGCATGAAGATGTTATGGGAGAAAGAGCACATGATTGCATGAGTGTGAAAATGATTTTTAATGGTGTAGAGTTGGTTGGTTTGATTGATACTGGTTGTGGTGTCAATTTAATGTTTAGGAATGCATATGATAAGGTAAAAGAGGTTTGTGAATTTAAGGGATGTAAGGGTGAAGTAAAAGGTATTGGAAATTTGCGTATGCCTGTGCAAGGAAAGTTGCGGGAAAATGTTATGATTGGGGGGCTGATGATGGAGGATAATGATTTTTACGTGGTTGAGGGAGCGAATGAGAAATATGACGTACTGCTTGGGTATAAATTTCTGAAAAAATGTGGTATGATTGTACATCCAAGTGTGAATATGATTAAAATAAAGGTTAAAGGTATTATTTGTGGGGAATTTTATTTAAAGGAAGACGGCAGAGTGAGTACGAAGGTGTGGAAGGGAGTGCCATTGGTAGCAAGGGAAAGTGTAAAGTTATCGGGTAAGAAAAGTGAGGTTATTAGTGTAAAAGTTGCATGGCCGAGCAGTCTGGTAATTTCAAATAGTGACGAGGATGAATATGTAGTGGAAGGTATGGAAGCAGGAAATTTGGTGAAAACGAGTGCGTATATATATGATGGTGTTATGAATATGCAGGAACCCCAGGTGTATGTAAGGTTGTTGCCGAGTGTTAGGAGGAAGAGAGTACGTGGAATACGTGAGGGCGATTGCATGGGATGTATGTATACACTGATCAATGTAGAGGATGGAAGATATGTTAAGGCAAGACAGGTAATGGCTGGTAAGGTAAAGAACGATGACGATTGGGATTACGATACGTTGAAAGGAAGAATTAAGTTAGATGAGAGTATAAGTGAGGTCGAAAGGGAACGATTGCTTAGGATGTTATGGGATAGACGGAGAGTTTTGAGTCGCGGTGACGAGGATTGTGGGGGATCAAAGCTGCCTGAATTTAAGATAGTTCTCAGTGATGATACCCACATATATCAGCGTCCCAGGCATTTTTCTCCGCCTATTGCCTAGGAAATAGAAGAGCAGTGCCAGGAGTTAGAACAAATGGGTGTAATAGAAAGGAGTGAGAGTGCCTGGAATAGCCCTATTGTCCCTGTACGAAAGCCTGATGGAAGTTTACGTATGTGTATTGATTTTTGGAAGGTGAATGAGGTGACTGTTAAAGAACGTTTTCCAATGAATGTGGTGTCTGATTGTGTTTATAAGATGCATGGAATGAAAGTTTTTACTAAATTAGATTTGGTGCGGGGCTATTATCAGATGCCTCTGGCAGAGGGGAGCAGGCCCATTACCGCATTTTCAAGTACAAATTGTCACTTTCAATTTAAAAGTTTGAGTTTTGGTCTTGCTAATGCGCCTGCTGCCTTCCAAAGAGCGATGAATGTTGTATTGGCTGGTTTCGATCGACAGAAGGTGACTGTTTTTATAGATGATATTCTGATTGCGAGCGAGACTGTTGAGGAACATATGCGGTTGCTTGAGGCAGTGTTGATGCGGTTAATTGAAGTTGGTGTGAAAATTAAGCTTGAGAAGTGTACATGGTTGTCCAGGGAGGTGGAATTTCTTGGGCATGTAGTGGGTGAATCTGGTATAAGGAAGAGTGACAAGTTTGTGAATAAGGTGCGAGAATTTCCACGTCCCCGGACTGTGCGTGAGTTGCGAGGTTTTCTTGGTTTGGTTGAGTTTGGTCGCAAGTTTGTTAGAGATTGTTCAGGTATAGGGAAGCCTTTGAATGAATGGACGGGTAAAAGGAATAGTACAAAATTAAAATGGGATGATCGGATGATAGAAGCGTTTGAAAGGTTGAAGGAAGAGGCCGCGAAAGACGTCACTTTGGCATTTCCAGACTACAGTGAAAATGCGAATATGCTAGAGTTGTATACGGATGCGAGTGGGGTTAGTATGGGTGGTTGTTTGGTTCAAATGCAGAGAGTAAATGGAGAAGAGCAATTGAGAGTAATAGCGTATGTTAGTAAAGCGTTTAATAAAGCTGAGCGGAAGTATTCGACGATTGACAGGGAATTGGCTGCAATACGATTTTGTGTGAAAGCATTGAAAGTATTTTTGTATGGTGTAAAATTCATTGTGCGTACTGACCATCAGCCCCTAGTGTATATGATAAGGAAAGAGTGTGTGAATGCAAGGGTTGCTAGGACCATAGAGGATTTGAATGAATTTGATTTTAGGTTAGAATATGTACCGGGAAATAAGAATGTGATAGCGGATGCGATGTCGAGGATGCATGGGAGGATGGAAGATAAAGAGAGTAATCAGAATTTTGAAAGGTTGCCTGAAGGTTTAGTTGTGGAGCAGAGTTGTGAAGGGGAAGATATGGTGTATAAGTGTATCCTAATGGGTTTAAGTAAGTTAATACAAGAGGGGTTAAATATGGAAATACCAGGTAGCGTAAGCGAGCTTAAAAGAAGGGTGATGAATGAAGTGTCAAAAGAAATGGTATATGAGGAGGAGAGTAGTGTACTAGAAGGGGAAGTATTATCTAAGATATTAATGGTGGTAAGTATGCTGTATGGTGTAACTGTGTATTTGTATTTTGGATGGAATCAACCGATGGAATATAAGGCATGTAAGGAGAATGATAGGGAATATATTTTGAGGATTCAATGTAAGGAGGAATGTTGCAAATTGTTGAGTGAGAAGGATAATGGTGCAAGTGACCTTAATCTAAGATATGACGGTATAGAGGACAGTGAATATGATGATGAACATATTGGTGAAGTGAGCGACAGAATTGAAAGGAGAGTAAATGTATGCATGCATGGTGTAAAAGGAAGGATGATGACATATGTGAATATAAATGAGAATGAATATTGTAGTTTAATTGATACAGGTGCTCAAGTGTCATTAGTAAATGAGTCGGTTATCAGGGAAATTGAGAGGTACAATTGGGAAGTGAAAAGACAGTGTACGAGTGTGAGAATTCATGGAATAGGTCAGGGAAGTTTACTGGTTTGGGAAGAAGTGAGGTTGAAGGTGAAACTAGGGAGTATGGAAGTTGAACATAATTTTATTGTAATGGGAGAGAATGAAATGCCTAGTTGTTTTTTGATGGGAATAGATTTTTTGAGGTTGCACCATGTGTCAGTTGATGTTGGTAAGGGTTTGCTTTCAAAGAATGGCTGTAAGGTAATAGTAATTGAGGATAATAGTGTATTCATGGCGAATTTTGTTGGCATGATTGATATTGCAAAAAGAGAAGATGATTTGTTGAGCAAAGAAGAGGTGGAAGAAATGCAAGGTGAATGTTTAGAGATAAATAGGTTACGTGAATGTATTTTAAATGGCATTAGGGTGGAAGAATGGCCGTGTGATTGGAAGCGTATAAGAAAGTTGTTAAAAGATTTATTGTTTGTAAGAATATTGTGTATTTTTTGCATAGGGGAATGGATGAAGATATATATATTCCTGTATTTCCAATGCATGCAGCTGTAAGTATGTGTATGGTAGTGCATGACAGGTATGGGCATATGGGGAAGAATAAATTGTGGTAGTGCATGCAAGAGAGGTTGTTTACGCCTGGGTTGAGTCAAATTTGTAGGGATGTAGCGACCACTTGTGAGGATTGTCAGAAGGGGAAGTATCAGAGCATGCATGCAAGTCCGCCTATTTTGAGGTTACGTATGAAAGAGCCATTTGAGATGTTTGTGATTGATTGTGTTTCGTTGCCTGTGACTGCGAGGAGACATGTGGGAATGATTGTCATGGTCGATCATATGAGCAAGTTTGCGTATGCAGTGCCCATCAAGAATAAAAGAAGTGAGACTGTAGCGAGAATGGTAAGTCAAGTGATGTTGCCGATGAGTGTGTGCAAGCCTGCGAAAATGTTAAGTGACAATGGTCCGGAGTTTGTGGGATGGGAGTTTGAGCAGATGTTGAGAGAATGGGGCATTGAACATGTGTATTCGACTCCGTATATGCCAAGTGCGAATGGTTTGGCTGAAAGGACAGTAAGAACCTTAACAGAAATTTTGCGGAGTACATGTGATAATGATTGGGATTTATATGTTGGGCGTGCGTTGTGGGCGTATAATGCGACGGTACACAAGAGTACTGGTATGTCTCCGTGTAAGTTTGTGTTGAATTTTGAAAAGATAGTAAGACCGAGATTGAGTGTGTCCGAGAATGATAGAGATGTTTGGAAGAAAGCAAATGAGAGATTTGAAAGCTACAAAGTGGGAGAGAAAGTGTTAAAAGAAGTAATTGAAAAAGGAAGAATGAATGTCAATAAGGTACGTGATAAGTTTGAAGGTCCATATGAGGTGTTAGATGTTGGTTCTAGTGGGTTGAGTTATGTTTTAGGTAAAGTAAGTGTGGATGGTAGTGTGGAAAAGGTTAGGGCACACCACAATCAGTTGCGGAAATGGAAGGAGGTACCAAGATATATTCAGGAGAATGGTATGAATAAATGGCTGAAAACAAACAAGTATGAACCAAGTATGTGTGAGACATTAGGTTTAGAAGATAAGCAATTGGTGTTAGTAGAGTATGGAAGGAAAAGAAGTCTGAAAATGTTACTGGGGATAAAAGGCGGGAAAATTTTGTAGTTGTTGGCGGGAATCAGAATAAGCAGGACAAGGGTGTAAATGTACAGGTGAGTATGGAAGATAAATGTATTAATACAGATGAAACTTGGATGAGTATGAATGATAATTATAGTGTGTGTGGTTTTTCGTTAGATGAGGCAAGAGAACGTATGACGAACACGAGAATGAAAGATAGGAGAATGATAAGCAGTATGAATGATTCTTTTGTTAAAGTAGAAAAATGGTTTAGATGTAATGGATGAATTGTTGACAGAAATTAGTGGGATTTTCGGGCCAGATGAAACTGAGGTAGATGA
>NC_090747.1:3944701-3947201 GCF_036898095.1 Palaemon carinicauda | reverse complement strand
TGGACCGTGAACTGTTCCACCTTTACTTAAACCTGATGGCTGTGTCACTCACTGTCCGAAGGAAAAGGCAACCCCTATGGCTGATGTGTTTGGCAGTAAGTACAGTAATTAGAAAATTTATCTTTCTGATTCCTGTTTTCCTGAGGCTAAATTAACTAGTTGCGATTTTAGCTTCCGTGAAATTGGAGCTCTGTGTATGGACCTTGATGCTTATGGAGGTATAGACCGGAATGGGATTTTTCTTGTGTTTTTTCATAAAGACTCCAGATTTCTTAGCTCCAAAAGATATCTCTTTTTTTCCACAATTTAGTAAGTAGAGGAGATTTTAGCAGTTGTTGGAGAAAACTATGTATATGTTTTTGTGGTAGCTCAAGTCCATCGGATTACCGCCATATTTCCATAACTGATATTATATAAAGTTTTTGGACGTAAAATATCCAAATAGGTTTGCTAAAGGCAATCACCTCTTCCCTATTTTGCATTTTATTTTAGTTTCTTCTTACAATCTACAATGCTGTACAAAAATACCTTGAGTGTTGTTGGGAAATCATATGATTAGCCATGATTTTAATGCTGCCTTTGACAATGTTAATCATGATGCCCTTGTTGTCAAACCCAAAAAGTTGGGAGTGATGGGTCTTTTCTTAATATCATTAATGAATTCCTAAGTAAAAGGTCATAAAGAGTTGTTGTTGATGGTGTATCATATGTGTATCACATACGTTCGTACACTGTTTTTTTCCTCTCTCTCTCTCTCTCTCTCTCTCTCTCTCTCTCTCTCTCTCTCTCTCTCTCATTATCATTATCACTCTCTCTTCATACTGTTAGCTTGTTTAAGCTTGCGTTTTTTCATAATCTTTTTTTTTTTGGGGGGGGAGGAGGGGGCGTTCTTCCTTGCAACATGTTGCATACAAACTCATGCTCCATCGTAATAAGGTGAGTAGCATTCACCCTGCTTTTCAAGTATAACCTTACTGGTGGATCCTCACAGTAACTGATTAATTATCATATTACTGACACGGTAGTGACCAATGTGTGGATGTACTATAGTCTATTTTTTATAGCGGTGCATATTTGCACCCACTCACAGGGGTGCCCTTTTAGCTCAGAAAGGTTCCTGATACCTGATTGGTCAGAAGTATTTTTGTCCGAACACCTTCATTGTTCTCGAAGAACTACCAAGTAATGTGAATCGAAACTTATTTATTAACCTATATTTCTCCATCAGATATATCTTTTGTCAATAAACAATGTGAGAGAATAAATCTATTATAAAGAATCGACTTGGTAAGTCTAAATTTAATAACACAGTCCCCCGAAGTCAACGACAGCAGCTTGTTTTCGGATGCACGCTTTGTAATATTGTAATTTTTCACATATTTTAACGCAAATTGGGATAAATTACACTCAGCATAAATTAAACATGTTATTATAAGCTTTCTTTGAATACCAGAATTTACCAAAATCTTGGAATTAATAAAACCCGATATTTGTGAAAACTTATGGGGAGGTAAAAGAACAGCCTGTAGCGGCCTGGCGGGAAAACGATCCCTTCTGACTTGTAGACGCAGTCTTTTTTCTCTTTCTATATATAGTTCGGCCTGTTCCTTTCAGTTTAAATAATCTTGCATTGTCTCTCTTCGTATTATATTGCTTAGTATTTTCCCACATTCCTGTTCCTCACATAATATCTATCTATTTTCCCCGATATCCCTTCTTTCATATAGGCCTATGTGATATCCGCTCTACGATTCCTTGTTTTGTACCTTACGTCAGTAAGCATGTAGATAATAATAACAACATAAATTTTATGCTGTGTAGAAAGTATAACCTAGTCTGTAAACCTGAAATTAAGCATAGTATTTTTTTTTTTTTTTTTATTCCCGCCTCTACACTAATTTAATGAGACTAGCACGCGCTTCCCTTCAAGCCATCACTTTCGACAGAGGATAAGAAATAAGGAATCGTAGTGCGGATATCCCATTCATGAAGGAAGTGATATCAGGAAAATAAATAGATATTATGTGAGGAACAGGAATGTGGGAAAATACTAAGCAAAATAATACGAAGAGAGACAATGCAAGACTATTTAAACTGAAAGGAACAGGCCGACCTATATTACGAAAGAGAAAAAAGACTGCGTCTACAAGTCAGAAGGGATCGTTTTCCCGCCAGGCCACTACAGGCTGTTCTTTTACCTCCCCATAAGTTTTCACAAATATCGGGTTTTATTAATTCCAAGATTTTGGTAAATTCTGGTATTCAAAGAAAGTTTATAATAACATGTTTAACTTATGCTGAGTGTAATTTATCCCAATTTGCGTTAAAATATGTGAAAAATTACAAAATTACAAAGCGTGCATCCGAAAACAAGCTGCTGTCGTTGACTTCGGCAGGTTGTGTTATTAAATTTAGACTTACCAAAACGATTCTTTATAATATATTTATTCTTTCACATTGTTTATTGACAAAAGATATATCTGATGGAGAAATATAGGTT
>NC_090747.1:3907201-3934701 GCF_036898095.1 Palaemon carinicauda | reverse complement strand
CAGACTTGCAGCCTCACGTGGTCCCCAGAAGCGGCTTAGTGTGAAGGATCTTCCTTTGTGCTCAGATACCAATTCTTGGAGGTATGCCGAACACATGCCAATGACAACAGGGAAGATCGCGATCTCAGAAAAGTTGGGAGTAATTCCCCTGGAAGAGGTGGAATTCTGGCCCAACAAAGATTCTTATCCGGACTGATATGTCCGTCTTAGGAAGGAGTCAGCCTCAAAGGAGGAGACGGAGCCGAAGGAGGTCATAGTTTTTTTACCATAGTAAAGCTCAGGCGTTACTAGCAAGCTTGATGAAAGAGAGAGGCATTACTAACTCAAAGGTGCCCGCCTTGAGTAAGAAGCTTCCCTCCTTTGTGGCCTCTCCTTCCAGAGCCTTTCCTTTCTTGGAAAAGGGATAAAAGGCAGCTTTAAAGGCGATGGAGGCAGGGAAACCATGCCCCTCCTTGGAGGAGTGCAAGCCGCTATCTCTGACCTTGCCTTTGGACCAACAAGACTGGAATGACGTACACCTTACCTTCTCAGTCAGGAAGCTGGAAGCTGATATTGCGGAACGTCAGTTCGGTGAGGAACTTCCAAATCTGTCAGAGGTTCTCTTGCGTAGAGAGCAAGAGACAAAGGAAAGACTTGCAGCATCGATGTCGTTGCAAACGACATTTGAAACGAATGCAAGTGACCCCAAGAACCAGGACATGTTCATGGTAGTGGCCAAAACCCATCTGGCCACAGTTACGAAGGATCTCTATATCTTTATTAAAGCTAGGAGAGCCTGTAGAGAGTTTGTGTTCGCCTCGGCTGCCGTGAGGCACGAACCGAGGAAACTGATCTCTTCTCGTATCTGGGGTGAAGACCTCTTTCCCAAGGAAGTGGTTAAAGAGGTAGTAGATAAGGCCGCCACAGAGAATAGGAACCTTCTCAAAAAGTGGGGCTTAGATCTTAAGAGAAAGTCTTCTCCTGATGAGGGTCCCCAACCCAAGAAGAAGACAAAAAGGCCTTAGCCATCCTCTCGGCCGGCTAAACCCTAACGACAGCAACAACTACAACAACTTCCTGTGACCGCGGTGCCTCAGATAGTGGCACAACCTCCAACCACGTACCAGCTGGTACCTCAACATGTGGCGACACAGTCACCAGTTTTTAACCCAGCCTTCGAAAGGCAGACTTCTTCCTTTCGTTGGAGAGCTAGAGGAACAGCCAGAGGCTCGTCTAGACGCCCTTCAAGAGGAAGGGGATCCAGGGGAGGACGCAGTCAAGGAGGCAAAGTCTCAGGTCCACAACAGCAGAAGTGAGATACTGTACTTCCATTAAGTAGGAGGGAGACTACAGCTATTTAGGGATCGCTGGACCTTCGATCCCTGGGCCCACAGCCTAATTAAAAATGGACTAGGTTGGAGCTGGAGCAGTCCTCCACCTCAATTTCCTCAATTCTTCCAACACTCAACCCCCGTTCTGGAAGAATATGTACGAGAACTCTTAGACAAAAGAGTAATCCGTAAAGTTAAGTCCATAAAATTCCAAGGAAGGCTGTTTTGTGTTCCAAAGAAAGACTCAGAAAAACTCAGAGTTATTCTAGACTTGTTGCAACTCAACAAGTTCATAGTGAACTACAAGTTCAGAATGCTCACGCTTCAACACATAAGGACCCTACTGCCCAAAAGGGCATATACTGTCTCTATAGACTTGTCTGACGCTTATTGGCACGTTCCAATTAATCGCCACCTCTCCTCCTACCTAAGCTTCAAGTTACATAGAAAACTTTACACCTTCAGAGCCATGCCTTCCGGGCTAAGCATAGCCCCAAGGATTTTCACGAAGCTCGTGAACGCAGCCGTAAATCAATTACGCCTAAACGGGGTCCAAGTAGTAGCCTACTTGGACGACTGGCTGGTGTGGGCAGCATCCAGGACAGAATGCATGTAAGCTTTTAAGATAGTGATCCAGTTCCTGAAACATCTGGGATTCAAGATCAACATCAAAAAGTCTCGACTTTCTCCAGCTCAAAAATTTCAGTGTTTGGGAATCCACTGAAATTTGGAGTCACATCGACTTTCCATTCCTGGTAAGAAGAGAAAAGAAATAGCAGGATCTGTCAAGGGACTATTGAAATCCAAGCGGATATCAACACGCGAACAGGAGAGAGTGCTGGGCTCTCTACAGTTTGCTTCGATAACAGATCCAGTGCTAAGAGCACAGCAAAAGGATGCAACAGGAGTCTGGAGAAAATACGCATCAAACGCGCGAAGAGATCTAAAAAGACCACTACCGACTCACCTGCGAACGCTTCTCAAGCCGTGGTCCAATGCCAAGCAAATGAAGAAATCAATACTTCTTCAACCTCTTCCCCCGTCAGTAACTATCCACACAGACGCTTCAAAGGAAGGCTGGGAGGTCACTCTCATCAGAAGAGAGTCCAAGGAACTTAGTCCAATCTTTTGAAGTCATTTCGCATCAACTTTCTAGAAGCCATGGCAGTGCTTCTGAAACTAAAGAAAGTTTCTCTTCACCACTCGACCCATATAAGACTGGTTCTAGACAGCGAGGTGATAGTGAGATGCCTGAATCGACAAGGGTTGAGGTCACCTCAAATCAACCAAGTGATGTTGGCCATATTCCGCTTGGCGGAAAGGAAGAAATGGCACCTTTCAGCAGTTCACATTCAAGGGTTCCGTAATGTGACAGCAGACGCTCTATCCAGGTTTACACCTATAGAGTCAGAATGGTCCCTAGATGCAGGATCATTCTCCTTCATCTCGAGTCAAGTCCCAGAGCTGCAGATAGACCTCTTTGCGACGAAAGACAACAAGAAAACAGATCGTTACGTGTCCCCATACGAGGATCCGCTAGCGGAGGCAGTGGACGTTATGTCCTTAGACTGGAACAGATGGTCCAGTATTTATCTGTTCCCTCCGCACAGCCTCCTTTTGAAGGTCCTCGATAAGCTGAGATCCTTCAAAGGGAAAGCAGCAATAGTGGCCCAAAAGTGGCCAAATAGCGTGTGGTTCCCTCCGACATTGGAACTACAACTAAAATTCGTACAGCTACCGAATTCATCCCTGTCTCAGAGAGTGCAGAAGTCGACTGTCTTCACTTCATCACAGAAAACAGGGAACCTACATCTCATAATTTTCTCTCCTTGGCGATGAGAAAAAGATTCGGTGTTAAAAGTCATTTTAGACTTTTGGAGAAAACCTGAAGACATTATGAGGCTTCAGGGAAGAAACGGATATCCTTTGTCAAGGCGAAGAAACCAAAAAAAATCTCGACAGATTCCTATTTATCATTCTTCATTCACCTTCATGAGCAAGGTTTAGCAGCCGACACAATTCTATTGTTCAAGTCTGCCTTGACAATACAGATACCATATGCCTTACAGGTCGACCTTTCTAACCCAGTTCTTGGAGAGATAACTGAATTTATTTCCAAACCCAACGTTTCTTACCAAGAACAAGCTACCCACCAACAGGTGGGGTCCCTAGAGAACCTGCCCTCTGAAGGAAGATGCATCTCTATGTCCAGTGGAGTGCCAAAAGGTCTATCTTCATAGAACTTCAGACTTTATGGGAGGACAGCTGTTCAGAAGAGAAACCCTGGGTTCAAAGTTATATATACTAAGGGAGAAAACTACCCGTGTTATTCGCAGAACGGATCCAGACAGTACACACGTTAGTCATGATCCGAGGAAAGTTGCCTCTTCCATAAAATTTCTTTGATTATATGGACTTTGAATATCCTTGTTCATACACTGGCTGGTAGTCATCCAAGGTGTTCTGTATGCACTATACGAAGCAAATGGAGCAACTTAAGAGGTCTGTGGTAGCAGCAGGTAGAATTCTTTAACCTTTTGTTTTAAATCTGCGAGGAACAGTGTAATTAATTTGGGACGATTAATTAAGGGGGTGTGTGTGTGGTCATTGTATGTTACTACACACTGAGCGATGGACCACGAAAGTATCCTTACGAACTGTTCCATTGACGTCGGTGACTTATAGCATAATACGGACACTTGTGCCAAGCGTTTCTTACGCTAGTGTAAATAAACAGTATACAGAAGGTATCATTATTATTAGTAATTCAATTGAAGTGACAAATCTGTTTCCTGGTAGATGAAACAATATTTTTTGTTGACTGTTTTCTTTATGCTTTTATAAATCTTAAAAAGGTTGATCTGATATGTACGTTTATTAAATTTTAATAAACTAGTTCATAGTGAACCCTTCGTCTTATTCGCCACACTCATTTTATTAGAAATTTACTTAGCGTTAAGATTGAAATATGGATATTTTTACCATGGTATATCTTTCAAGATTGTTCCCTGATTCAAGCAAAAGTCCACTCACTTTAGCCCTTCCTTAGGAATGGCGGACGTGGTTCCCTAACGGGATAGTGGCAGAGATGCAAAATTTGTTACTCTTCGGATAAAACCATTATCCATTAGTTAATAAGAGTAGTCACATTGGGGAAGGTGTCACAAATTCATACTGACATTGGTGACTTATACAAACGTTGCTTTATAATGTTTAGAGTGAGACCACTATACAAGCTTGTCATTTTGTCATAGATAGTTTTTATGTACCTGTACTCCTCGAGACTTTTTCCAGAGTCTAGTACGAATCTTCCCTGTAGGGGGTAGGAAGCACTAACATAGGTTATGCTTGGATGAAATGATGTAAGATGGTAACATCTTAGGTCTCTAGGTCTAGACGGACCAGGAAAATTCTTTCTTGAGAGTAGGGCACCGATTGAGAATCCACCGATACGGTAATGCTGTGGTAAACTTCCATCAAGACGACATGGCCTGAGCCCAAAAAACGGATTTTGAGAGAAGCGAAAAATCTATTTTTGGGTGAGGTAGCCATGTCTTCCTGATAGACCGGCCCTTTCTTTTATTGTAAAAGGGGCTTTTTAACCCCTCCCTACAGTATCTGTAGCACCTCGTATATCGCTATAAGGAATAAAGAGGGCGCTACCGCCTTAATCAGATACACACTGGAAACGGAATAGGAGAGATGCCTTATGAGCGGCTCTCTTTTCATTCTCGTTTCAGATTCGTGTCACTGTAACCCCTCGAAGCGTTAATACTGTTTGGGGTGAAGGTAGCTATGTGACGTGTCAAGATTACGTCCTCTGATATTATGCGATATCCCTGTGAGATTATTTAAAGATATTCGCTCCAGGAGTTAGAATTCTGGATACCTTAAGATAAAATTCTCTGGGAATATCACTGTAGTCAAATACTGTATACCCTAGGAAGCTACCCTTTAGGAACTTCCATCAGGACGACATGGCTACCTCACTCAAAAATAGATTTTTCGCTTCGCTCTAAATCTGTTATATATATATTGAAATAATTTTTGGTCAGTGCAACTTTTACATTTTCTAAATTCTGCATGTTCTTTTCTAAGTTCTTCATCAATCTCTCTCTCCAGTCTCTTTAGAATAAGCATAATATATATTCTCATAACAACTGATGTAAGTGTCATGCCTATGAAATTATTATAAATGGAGAAGTATTGAACTAAACGTCCACGATAGAGACGACTAGTGAAATTTAACTGAGGCCCTTTGCCTAAATAGGCATTGGAGGAGATGATGATGATGAATATATATATATATATATACATATATATATATATATATATATATAAATATATATATATATATATATATATATATGTATATATATATATATATACATATATATATTTTTATATATATATTTATATTTACATAGATATAAGTTTATATATATATATACTATATATATATATATATATATATTATATATATATATATATATATATTATATATATATATATATATATATATTTAAATAGATGTAAGTGTATATATATGTATAGGTATAATATATATATATATATATATATACCTATATACTTTATATATATATATATATATATATACAAAATGTTTCGTTACAAAATCAGGTATTATACGTACTCTCTATTTTCAGTTAAACTTCCCGTATATTAAGGTATATTAAAGAAGCAAATGTCTCCATTCAATATAAAATGTTTGTTTATAGTGAACAATAAGGCAATAACGAATTTATATATATATATATATATATATATATATCATTTGTTTCCCTCACTGAAATCTAGTTTACTTTCATGTCACTTTGGATATCAGAATACTTCTAAAGAAAAGAAGAAAGTCAGGGTGAAATATAGTATGTGAAGGAAGAGTAATTCCCAAAAGAAATTCCATCAATCTTTTCCTCTAGTCTCTACAGAATGAGCATACTATATAATTTAGTCTCTTCAGAATGAGCATACTATATATTTTGGACAAATAACGACAATACGATGTCTTTAGAATTATTTCAATCAGGAATATAACTTTTTCTGCCATTTTCACTAAAACCTTTTGCTCCCACTCATCGGGTTTTGTTTCTTCACGCCATATTCTACAAATTAATCATATAAGTATTTAGTGGGTCACTTCCTTTTCGGCCAATATCGTGTCAGCAGTTATACCATCCTAAAAAGGGTCATTATGTATGTTTCGTTTTTTTAATGATACCTTCGACTTCAAACACATTGAAATCCTTCAGGACACATCAAAGTCTTCCTCAGCTTTTGGTATATCAACCAAATTATACACTTCATATCTCATATTCAAGAGCTCATTAAAGTTTTCAATTCAATGTTGCCTTCTTTTCATTTTCTTTTGATATAATCATTTCCATCTTTGTCCCAGTAGAAATTCTTTAATAATTCTATGACAATTCTTACATCAGAACTACTCACTGAATTCAAAGCTTTTTCAGCCTCATCTGCTTTACTGTTTAAATATTCTCTCTAGTCATACCTGGCCTTTCTTTTTACGTCACTACCAATACTGGAATACTTAGCATGCTCTACATTTTTTTTTTTACTTCCTGGAAAACTTTTAACAATAAATGTCTGGGTTTGTCTTCTATTTAAAGTATCCTGAGTATCATTTGATATCCATGATTTTCTCCTCATAACTGCATGTCCCAAAACTTCACTGGCAACTGACTGATATATGTTCTTAATATCATACCATTCTTTATAATTTTGTTTTATTCTTTGTCTCTTGGAGTCTCCAGGACTGCAATTTTATTCCTTTATTAAATTGCAAGGGTTTCTCTGCGCTCATCTTCTGGAAGTTTAGTAATATCAACCCAGGTAATTTATCTACATTTATGTTTGGTGATTTCAATTCCGATTTTAGTGAGGAAATTGTGTGTAAATATATATATATATATATATATATGTATATATATACGTATATATATATATATATATATACATATATGTGTGTGTATATATATATATATATATATATACGTATATATATATATATATATGTGTGTGTGTGTGTGTGTGTGTGCGTGTACGCATTTTGCTCATGAAGAATTATGAAGAAATCAAACTTGAAAACAAAAGTTCATAAAGAAAGCTAAATATTATCAAAATATAATTATTTAGTTCTTAATTAACAAAAGTTAATACAAACGCACACGCATGAAATGACATAATTTATGGGTACACTCGAGGAAAAGATGAGGCTGAACTTATGGTATATCCGCAAATCAATCCCCAATCACTGCATTAATGGATGTTGTAATCGTCCCATTGATCCATGAGCGAAAGTAATATTTTAATAATTTAGTCGCTGCTTTTAACGGCAATTTAGGATTTCAATGTCGACCAATTCCCTGGTATTTGGTAATAATCACGAATTCTGGCTGCATTTTAGCGTATCCGAAATGCATCAGATTATTAGTATTATGATAGCTTTTGATGGGAGTTCATGATTTGTAGTGGCTGTCTAAAATTACTTTTTTCTATGTATGGTAGTCCATAATATTTGGATGAAATCATTCCAAAAATCCTTTTAGTTATCGGAAGGTAAGCCAAGTCTTCTGTTTATTAATAGTTTTGAAATACCATCTTCATTAGTTTCATTTTCAATACTTTTAACACTCAAGTAATATATAATCTGCAGCTTTTGTAGTCGTTGAATCGTAAGTGCATGACTACATATTTCCAATAATTTGTAGATATATGTTAAAAGAAAATCCAATCCTAATACTTCATATTGATTACTGAGATATTTTACATAATTTTACAGTGATAATAGTTCGCTTGATAAGTATAATTATACTTATAAGACGAACACTTTATAAGAACTCTTCTCTTTTGGAACACCCTATCACAATACCTGCAGTACTTTCCCATATACGAATGATGATAAAATATTTATCCTTCCTAATATATACTCTATTAATCTTATAATGTTTATGTTAAAAAGAAAGATACTAGAATTCAAACCAATGTCAGTGATCGTGGGAAGAGATAGAAGAACTGGGTTTCAGAATACGGGATGTGAGGGAAGAAGCTTCTCTAGCAATTTATAAGACTACGAAGTGTGAAAACGCTTCGCGAATGATCTTGATATCAAACACTGGCACTTTCTTTTAGTTAGTTATTTATGCATTTTGCATAATACTTTTCATCCTTTGTGTTCACATCTTTACAGACTATACCAACCTTTCTTAGTACCGGGTATATATTTAATTCAAGCAGTGTTGCCTTCTCCATCACGAAGCTCAATTCTACATTTTATTCTAGATATTGTATTCCTGCAGTGACCAGATTGGGAAATCATCTTCCTCATCAGGCAGTTGAATCAGTGGAACTTCAAAAGTTCAAACTTTAAGCGATTTTTTTCTTATATTACACTTGAGTTTGACTTGAGTCTTTCTGTATAGTTTATATATGACATATCTATTTTAAGCATGTTACTGATCTTAAGATGTTATAAATTCCATTATTCATTGTCTTATGTATATTTTTCTTTATTATTTATATCCTTATTTTCAATCCTCACTCAGGTATTTTAGCTTTAAACATCCTTCCTTTCCAACTAGGGTGGTAGCATAGCTATGTACCACCCGTGTGTCACACGATCATACATAGGAACCACATTTCTCTTTTTTGTATGTATTATCCTTTGTATCTTCGTTCTCCCCTTGCACTGGCAGCAACTTGTAATAACCTGTCTGCCTATTTCATTGTTAACTGTTAAAAGAACCGTTTGCCGTTTGGACAAGAAATAATATGTATGTATATTGTGACCTTCTTGTCGGGACCTAGTGTGTATATATACTCGATGTGTCTATAATAAAGTACTCAGTTGCATTCATCTCGCCTTCGTCTCACAACCTACTCGTGGTTCGTCACATCAGTGACCTCGGGGGTTGTCTTGCTCATCCCGCCTTCCCACCTCACTGTTACGATGAGGGACTCCACGGAAGTTAGTGCCACCCCATTTAAACTTTCGTCGTTTGCCATCGCAGAGGTGTTGGCTTGGTTTCAGCGCGCAGCAGTCCAGTTCCCCATCAAGGGCGTGACTCGCTCAACCAACAAAGCAGATTATGTTCTCGCTGCGATACTCGAGGACACCTTCCCGGAAATATCAGACTGGCTTTGTGAACAAGGAGACACATCAATAGCGTATGACGCCCTCAAAAGACACCTTCCGCAGCAGTATTCGCCGTCGCCAGCCACCCATATAGCAAAACTTTTTCAGCTCTCTCAACAACTGTTGGGAGACCAAAGGGCTTCGCTCACCCTCAGGGAAAGGACCAGTATCATTTGCCTGCAACCTGCCACAGACGGCTCTACTTGTGAGTTAAACATAATTCGTGCCCTTTGGGTACGCTGTTTACCCGAACTTGTAAGCACTGCCATTCCTGATGTCGATAGTTTACCCATAAAGAACTTGTTGACCAAAGCCGACGCCCTTATGAACAGCCACTTCACATCCTTCAAGACCTCCATCAACGCCTCCACTCCTGACAAAGGAAACACCTATTCAACGTCAACCGAAGCTGACATGCATGTCCTAGAACACACACGCCTACCCTGTGACGTGCCGGAGCGGCGACAAAATCACCCATCACCCACCACTCACTTGCGCCCCAACCAACGACTTCCACAGTCACTTACTGCCGCCTATTGGCCGCAGTTTTGCTACTATCACTCCAGATTCAGGGCTGCCACGAAAAAAGTGCCAAGGATTATCAGTGGCCAAAATACGTGTAAGTAGACCATCGCTCGTGGTGGTGTCCTTCCGTGTTTCTAATCTTTTGTTTTTACATGATGCTGGAACGCTCGTGGAATTTCTGGTAGACACTGGTGCTTGTCGTTCACTCTTGCCAAGGGAACTCTTCAGGACACGACGTAGTCTGTCTACGTCTGCATACGTCCGCTTAGTAACTGCCAACGGATGTGCGATACCGACCTACAGCTACGAGAACCTCGCATTATCGTTTGGAAACGGCAAATTTAATTGGAAGTTTCTCGTTGCTGACATCACATTGCCAATCCTCGGTGTAGATTTCCTCTATAATTTCAACCTTCTCGTTGATGTCGCCCACCGACGATTGGTCAATGCAGACTCGTACTTGTCGACACATGCCCCTTCCAACCTCGCTCTTCACAGCAGCACACCCACAGATGCCTACGCCCACCTCTTCACGTCGTACCCGGAAGTTTTCCGTCCAGAACTTTGCCAAATACCCACAGCTACTGCCAAACACGGTATTTATCACCTTATCAAGGTGATGGTACCCCCATTCTTCGCCAAATTCAGACGTTTGGCACCGGATCGATTGTCAGCCGCCAAACGGACGTTTGCAGAAATGGAAGAAATGGGCCTCTGCCAAAAGGCCTCCTGCCCATGGTCGTCACCCTTTCACATCGTCCTGAAGAAAGACAGCTCCCTCCGTCCGTGTGGAAATTACAGGCATCGCTGACGTGGGCTCCTACCTGCACAAAACGAAGGTTTTCTCCACGCTCGACCTCCTGTAGGGGTATTATCAGGTGCCTATGAACCCAGAAGAAATTCCCATGACCGCCATCACCACTCCCTTCGGTACATTCACCTTCAATTACTCGTGTTTTGTCCTCCGTAATGCTGGGGCCACTTTTCACCGTCTAATGGATGGGATCTTAGGAGACCTTCCCTTCTGTGCATGCTAAGTGGACGACATACTTGTATTCTCTTCCTCAAATGAGCATCGTGCTCGACTGCCTAAAACAAAACGGCCTTGTAGTTCGATACGACAAGTGTACCTTTGGCGCCAACGAAATGTTGTTCTTAGGATATGGCATCACTCCTGAAGGAGTACATCCTCTGCCTGAGATGGTAGCAGCCGGTCAGAACTTCCCCATGTCCTCGACTGTCAAAGCACTTCAGGAATTCTTGGGCATGATCAACTATTATCACCGTTTTATGCCAGCCATTGCAAACACTCTTGCTCCTCTCTATGCCTCCCTCAAGGGTAAGCCAAAAGACCTGAAGTGGGGTCCCCTTCAGGAATTCTTGGGCATGATCAACTATTACCACCGTTTTCTGCCAGCCATGGCTACCACTCTTGCTCCCCTCTACGCCTCCCTCAAGGATAAGCCAAAAGACCTGAAGTGGGGTCCCCTTCAAGAAGCAGCTTTCTGTAACTGAAGAATGCCCTATTAACTTCATCTACTTTCACTTTTCCTGTCCCATAGGCCCATACCTTCTCTCCACCGATACCAGCGACGTCGCTATTTGTGCAATACTCGAACAGGTGGTCAACAGCGTGCCCTGCCCATTTGCCTTCCTTAGCAGTAAACTCTCCAAGGCAAAATTGTGTTATTCTATCTTTGATCACGAAGTGGTGACGGTGCACTTGGCTGTCCATCACTTTCACCCTTTCTTAAAAGGTACGCCCTTCGTCATTCGCACAGACACATGCCTCTGGTGCACGCCTTCACTCTACAGTCTCATGCCTGGTTGGCCTGTCAACGCCGACATCTCTTTGCCGTGGCTGAATACAATTGCACCCTTCAATATGTCTCTGGGAACATGAATCGCGTTTCCGATGCCTTGGATTACAACGCTTTGGCTGAAGCTCAACCACAGGATCCGGAATATCAAGGATGTAGGACATCCTGCACACCCCTTCATTGGGAAGACTCCCCCTCAACGTCTCCAACATCACCCTCCTCTGTGATGTCAGTACTGGTACACCACAACAGGGGATTCCTGCTCCCATACACCAACAGGTGTTTGATTTCATTCCCGGCCTTTCACTTCCCTCCCCCCGTTCTACTGCAAAGCTGCTGAAGACGAAGTTAATTTGTCATGGTATTACTAAGAATGCTAAGGACTGGGTTTTCCTGGGACTAAGGACCACTCTTAAAGACGCCCTGGACTTCTCAGCAGCTAAAATGGTGTATGGCGATCCGTTGGTCAACCCTGCTAAATTTTTTCCTTCTGTAATCTCCTCCAACAATCTGCAGTGCATATGTCATGTCGCAAAAAAAATTTACTCCGTGCCGCCAGACTAACAATCCCTCAGCGAAGCATCACATAGCGACAGACTTGCACTCTGCAACGCGCGTCTTCCTACGCAACGACACTAGCGGGCCACCACTAACGCCCCCTTACATGGGCCCTTTCCCTATGATCCGACGCAAACTGAAAGCATTCCTACTAAACATTTGTGGCAAAGAAGACCGGTTCTCTATTGATCCTCTAAAACCTGTTTATCTCCTGCCAGATGACCCGCATATAGGTCACCTTTCTAGATCAGGGCACCCTATTTAACATGTACAGTATGTTATTTTTAGTAGGGAGGGGGGAGCTATGTACCACCCATGTGTCACATGATCCTACATAATAGCGACATTCCCTTTTTTGTGTATATCATCCTTTCTATCTTCCCTCTCCCCTCGCACTGACGGCAACTTGTATTAACCTGTCTACCTATTTCATTGTTAACTGTTAGCAAAACCGGTTGCCGTTTGGAAAAGAAATAGCATATTTGTATTTTGTGACCTTCTTGCCGGGACCTGGTGTGTATATATACTCGATATGTCAATAATAAAGAACTCGGTTGCATTCATCCCGCCTTTGGGTCACAACCTACTATTGGCTCGTCACAGCTAAAACTAGTAATAATAATAATAATAATAATAATAATAATAATAATAATGTCGTCTTTCTTCTCCTGATATCCCAGTTCGTGAAGTACGTTCTTTTAACGTACATTCAGTGGAATTGCCGAGCTTCAATTTGTGATTGAAGAACAATCGATTTGATATTTCTTTATAGGAAAAAAAATCGTATTATGAATTTCATAATACAAGTTTGGTCCTCATTACTCAGCTTCATTTACTTTTACCTATTATAATATTCAATATAAACTCTTATAATAGGTTTACCATGACATGATGTATTCCAGCAGGTGATTGTAAAAGAAGGAAAAAATGCCCCATCCATATTCTAGCAATAATAATAATAATAATAATAATAATAATAATAATAATAATAATAATAATAATAATAATAATAATAATAATAATAATAACAAGAAGTGCACTCATTAGAGTGCAGACCTCAACCAGGACAGCTTATTTTTCACCCTTTCCGACAGATTTTGGACGTTTTGCTCGTTCATGACCTTGATCTTTGACGTTCCAAAATTTAATCACTTCCAGCTCTACATAAAATTGAAAATCACTTCAAGATTCATTACTTTACAATTAAAATTTTGACCGTATGTTAGATAACTAGAATTTAACTTTTTACTTGATCTTGACCTTAGACTCGACATTGACTCAAATATGAACCAAGTTTGAAGTCCCTGTGACAATGAGGTCCAAACTTACAGCTGATTTCATGAATTGGACATTTTGCTTGACCGTGAATGACAAAAAACCAGTGTTTGAAAAATTAATATATGCGGATAATGCAAATATCAGCAAAAAGCTGTACAGAGTTGATACATACTGTATATCTAAAGGCAGATATTTAAAACGAAATAGTTGTAACATTTTGAGAAAACCTGATCTCGGTAAACTCGACTTTAGATATAATGGATAATCCTGATTTGGTACATAAACAGATTTGTGTTCTTAGCTCATTTGGTATGATACATGCCTATCAATATGTGATATATATATATATATATATATATATATATATATATATATATATATATATATATATATATATATATATATATATATCTATATATATATATATATATATATATATATATATATATATATATATATATATATATATATATATATATATATATACATATATATAAATATATATATATATATATATATATATATATATATATATATATATTTATATACGCATTTTAAATAAATATTTTTAAAAAAATATAATGTAGGTTTGAAGACCCGTGATTTATTTAGGAAAATATGGGCTCTAGTCGCTATTCTTGTTCTTCTTCTTATTTATTATCCTTTTTTGTATACTCCTCCGTTATTCGTGAACCAGTCGTCACGAAAATCATGATGTAGCAAGACGGAATAACATAAGATGGATTCACCAATGGGATCCGATAGCTATTCCCTTCTCCAGTGACGTCACCGGAGTACATTGAGTGAGCGATGCACTTGTTGTCACTGTTATTCTGCCAGATGCATTGTTGGACCTAACGATTATGGATGGGTGTTCCATATTAGGGTGCACTAGCACTTCCAGACAGAAAGAGATTTGCTTTCCATAAGACCCTGGGGTATCCAAAGTATGGATTAAAGCATGTAAAAAACGATTGCATTAATGTTAATTATGCCATGATTTGTACTCTCAATTTCCGGACAGAAGATAACGAATGAAATCTTCAACATGAACTCCTACTACAACTATTCCAGAAAAGATATGACAGATTAAAGAAATCACAGTTTCCTCTTTAAATCTGCCTGTTAAGAACAGAAAGTCAGGTATGGTTTAACACTTTATTTACAATCACATTACTGCAGTTTTTATTAACATATCTTCGGTTGATAAGTAGCATAGACTAAATTCTTAAAAAAAAAAAATACAAAATTACAATAGGCATAGCATATGCAATATATTAAATCATCGGGAAAAGGCTATCCTTTTTTTTTCTTTTATACCTTCTTTTTATGAATGTAAAGTAGTTTGAATAGACTATTAGGGCTACGGTATACGTAGAGACTTATTTCCGAGTAGTCCTCCATGACAGACTATAATTACGCACATTTCCTTTATTTCTTAAAAAAACCGACAAAGTGATATCGTCGAGTCAGAGCGTTAAATCTGCTAATATAACTGTAGACCTATTGATTAGTCACGTATTGCATAGGGACTTAAGTTGGTTTCATTAGCCGAATCATCCAAAAGCTTTTTAGGCATAGTGAAGTTATCTATTAGATGGATGTTACGAACCGACTTAATGGTTCATCAGGTTCTTAAAGTTGCAAGGCATTCGGGACTGGAAAAACTGGCAGAGATAGAGCCCAGCAACAGAGGGAGGAACTAAACAAGCAAAATAAAGTAACCTTAAAACTAATTTATTACAATTAAATATTTACACTTTTATACAAATGAGTCAGCTAGTCAGTCAAAAATTTAACATTAATACAAAGTCAATTTACAGATTATTTGCATCATTATATACAACGTTATTCAAAGAAAAAGAAATAATCATACACAAAACTAAAGACATTCAAAATGAACCAGCAGCATTGCTCCAAATAATTAATATGCTCAAAATTAGTCAGCATCAAAAATAAATATAAAGACAGTTAAATAATTCAAAATATGAAAATAATAAACATCGTAAGAAAGCAGTAAAATATTACATAATTTAAAAGTGTGACTTCTAAACAATTCCGACAATTAAGCAAAACAAGGCATCATTAGGTCAACCTTCAAAAGGTCCCACTCCACCTAAGGAGATTACAGCTTACGACACAGCAACAACAGACAAACCTATACATAAGGTCATCAACACAGCTCCACGCTGCCCATGAGGTTAACCCTCCACACAGTGTCGTTCCCCAGCTGACGAAAATACACTAATGATGCCCAGTGGACCCACACTCCACATGACGTCGTCCTCCATACGACGAAAACGCACTAATTCCTGCTAAAGCTGCTGCCCAATGAGATCACACTTGACACGTCGTCCTCTCGACGACGAAAACACGCCAATACTGGCCAAAGGGTGCCGACCTCCAACTTGAAGGTCATACTCCGTCCGACTCCGACGGCTTCAAATCATATAGCCAGGTATCAAGTACCCGACGCTGCCACGTACTGGTCCACAGGTAAGCATACCTGACTGCCTCTGACTGACTGACTGACTGACTGACTCCTATCGGACATCTTCCGACACACGTCAACTCACTTGACCCTCAAGAAAAAGAACAACAGGTTAATGGTGATTATCAAACAAGCAATACTAAGAAACAAGCGGAATACACTTGTTCCAACAAAGCCACTTAACCAAACACCTCCTTACCTCAAGAAAAAAAAAAAATCAATTTTTTTTTTAAACAGTACCTCTCTTACCCTCCTCCGATGCTGCCACGAACCTTCCAGTCAAACAGTGCCGAATCCTGTTACGTTCGCCATTGTTATGAACTGCCTTAATGGTTCAACGGGTTCTTTTAAAATACTACAGGAATTGGGACTGGAATGAACCGATGGACTGCAACAACCAAAAGGGTGGGTAAAACAGAAAACACTTAAGTACCTTAACCTAGTTTATTTTACAAAAATTATACAATAATTACAAGTATATACAATAATTACAATGAGTTCAGGAAATGGGAAGCACAGTGACTTAAAAGATCATAGCATAAATTCAAATAAAATTACAATCACAAAAACAGAAAAAGTTCAAACAAATGTTAAATAAAATAAGCAATACTCAACAAACAAAAAAACACAGTAAGCAGCAGCAAGGACCAATTAACAAGGGAATCTCATTATTAATGAAATAATAAATACGAGCCCATACACTGGCTCTTCCAACAAATAAACATCCACAAACAATCCCTGATCCTCGAGGACGTTCATCGAACACTACGGGAACAACCACGCCAGTGTCGATACAGCAGCCACTTTGCTGCTACCGAAGAATAACTCTTCAAATCCATCTCGACCTCGAGGACTAGGTTAAGGACAAGTCACCACCAACTAGGAGATACTCCAAAGCTGTGTCTGCTGCTCTTTCTCGACTGCATCACGAGAACAGGTCCATCTGGCTTCCCAAACCTGACTGATTCTTGCCACTCACATTGTGACAAAAGTAAACGGACACCCACCTTAACAAAGAAAAGGGCAGTTACAAAAAAAAAATGAAACTAGGTTGTTTCACAGTCAAACAACCTAACACCTCCACACTCAAAAAAAAAAAAAAATCAGAATTTTTTTTTTTTCAGATCACTCTCTAACCCACCCCCAAAGAGGTCACAGAACCATCAGCCAAAACAGACCCAATCCTTTCACGGTCGCCAATGTTACGAACCGACTTAATGGTTCATCAGGTTCTTAAAGTTGCAAGGCATTCGGCCTGGAAAAACTGGCAGAGATAGAGCCCAGCAACAGAGGGAGGAACTAAACAAGCAAAATAAAGTAACCTTAAAACTAATTTATCACAATTAGATATTTACACTTTTATACAAATGATTCAGCTAGTCAGTCAAAAATTTAACATTAATACAAAGTCAATTTACAGATTATTTGCATCATTATATACAACGTTATTCAAAGAAAAAGAAATAATCATACACAAAACTAAAGACATTCAAAATGAACCAGCAGCATTACTCCAAAGAATTAATATGATCAAAATTAGTCAGCATCAAAATTAAATATTAGGATAGTGAAATCATTCAATATATGAAAATAATAAACATCGTAAGAAAGCAGTAAAATATTACATAATTTAACCCTGGATAGGTACGGTGGGTCGTTTGCGACCCCGAGCGTCAAAAAAAAACAGGTTTTTCTCACGTGACTCACCCCTGTGACTGAATTTGTGGGTGATCGACCTGCAGGAGGTGTCTCCCCTACACGCTCTAGTAGTGTCCAGATGTGCATTGCTGTAGCTGTACTCCTTCCCCGATTTCTGAGACGCGTCGGGGTCGTTCGCGTCCGAGTTTACCCTTCTGAGGTAGTTTGCATAATTATCAAAGTTATTACGTATTATGAAATTGTCGTAGAATGGTGCAACTTCTATAGGTTATCAGTTGTGGAAAGTCTTGGTGGATTGTTTGGCTACCATGTGCATGTTTTTTTTTTTAGTTAAAATGTCGTTCATCACCACAAGGACCATTTTACCGCGAGTGCCCCTTTTTCAATTTTTTTCATTTTTTTGCCAAGTCATTTTTCCGTAAGATATTGCCAAATAGTGTCGTAAAACTTTTTTCTTGTTTAGAGTTGGAAAGTGTGTCTAGATGATCTGGCTACCCATGCATGACTTTGTTTTTGTCAGATACGACGTATTTATTGGTATATTGGGTATTTAACTGCGGTTACCAATTTCTGGTTTTTTTCAATATTTGTAAAAATTACTACGTAGTAAGGAATTGCCGTATATTATTCATTTTTTTTTCATGTTTATGTGTTAGAAAGTGGGCCTTGATGGTTGGGCTAACACGTGCATGTCTTTTTTTTTATCTGAGATGTCGTATATTAGAATGTCGGGCATTTTACCGCGAGTGTCCCTTTTTAATTTTTTTTAATTTTTTTGCCAAGTCATTTTTCCGTAAGATATTGCGAAATAGTGTCGTAAAACTTTTGCTTTTTTAATGTTGGAAAGTGTGTCTAGATGATCTGGCTACCCATGCGTGATTTTGTTTTTGTCAGATACGACGTAGTTATTGGTATATTGGGTATTTAACTGCGGTTGCCAATTTCTGTTTTTTTTCAATATTTGTAAAAATTTACTACGTAGTAAGGAATTGCCGTATATTATTGATTTTTTTTTCATGTTTATGTGTTAGAAAGTGTGCCTTGATGGTTGGGCTAACACGTGCATGTCTTTTTTTTTTTATCTGAGATGCCGTATATTAGAATGTTGGGCATTTTTCCGCGAGTGCCCCTTTTTATTTGTTTTGCATTTTTTTGCTTAGTCATGTTACCGTAAGGAATTGGCAAGTAGTGTCGCAAAACTTATATTTTTATAGTGTTGGAAAGTGTTTCTAGATGATCTGGCTACCCATACCTATTTTTTTTTTAGCCAGATATGGTGTATATATAAGTATGTGTTCGATTTTCCTGTGATTGCCATTTTTTCGTTTTTTCCCATTTCTTTCAAAATTACTACGTACTAAGGAACTATCACAGAGTAATATTTCATTTATATGTTTATTTGTCGGAAAATATGCCTTGATGGTTTGCCTAGCACGTGGCTGAAATTTTTTTTTTCTGAAATGCCGTATATTAGAATGGCCATTTTTCCACGAGTGCCCCTTTTTATTTGTTTTGCATTTTTTTGCTTAGTCATGTTACCGTAAGGAATTGGCAAGTAGTGTCGCAAAACTTATATTTTTATAGTGTTGGAAAGTGTTTCTAGATGATCTGGCTACCCATGCCTATCTTTTTTTTAGCCAGATATGGCGTATATATAGGTATGTGTTCGATTTTCCGGTGATTGCCATTTTTTTGTTTTTTCCCAATTCTTTCAAAATTACTACGTACTAAGGAACTATCACAGAGTAATGATTCCTCTAGATGTTTATTTGTCGGAAAATTTTGTTTACTTTTTTTTTGATTGAATACCATCAAATTTTTTTAGCTAAAATATTGTTTTACATTTTTTTTTTTCGATTTTATTTCCCTTCAAAAAAATTTTTTTGGGTCAGAATTTTAATTTTATAGTCGTAAAATAATCGACAATTATCCAGCAACCCACCATACAATTTTTATGCATATCCAATAATAATTAGATTAGTAAATAACACCTTGAAATTGACATACCCTTCCTACATTTCAAGTGGCAGATTAGGGAGTCTGAGTCAGTGTGGTTGGCGGCCATTTTGTGGACATATCCGAAGCGTAAGCTGCCCTATCTATATATATTCTTGTTCCCTATAGAATTTGTGATATTTTGGTATATTTTTACCTGCATAAATATCATATTATATATTAAATATATGTATTTTTTTACGAAATTTCCAAGTACTCAAAAAATTACCTTTAGATATGGCCCCTAATATAAATGTAATTTACAAAATAATGAAGATTTTTTTACATATTTCTATTTTAGGATAACATATGTTTATTCCCTAAAAAAATTAGCCACTTCCTATTTCATTTGGGTACCCAAAAATATTCATGAAATTTGGACAATTTTTTTTGGCCAAAAAAAGTTACCTTTTTTTTCTCATTTCAGATCTTCACCTCCATGGGTCTGACTTCATCCAAAATACATCAAGATGTGTCCTAAACATTCAAGAATCAATTCCTAAAAGGATTTGTGTATATATGTATAAACTTTTTTTTTATGAATTTTTATGTCAGGTCTTTTTTTTTCTACTTAATTTTTTAAAATATTTATAATAAATAGTTTTTCTGCAGATGAGTAGTATTTATCTTTACAGTTGTTTTAAGCATTCATTGAAGTTCTCTTTGGCAAAAGAAAAAAGGAGGTTACTGCAAAAACTGATTTTTCAAGAATTTTTTTTGGCGTCGGGGTCGTTCGCGTCCGAGTATACCCTTAAAGGGGTGTCCGAGGACCGTACCTATCCAGGGTTAAAAGTGTGACTTCTAAACAATTCCGACAATTAAGCAAAACAAGGCATCATTAGGTCAACCTTCAAAAGGTCCCACTCCACCTAAGGAGATTACAGCTTACGACACAGCAACAACAGACAAACCTATACATAAGGTCATCAATACAGCTCCACGCTGCCCATGAGGTTAACCCTCCACACAGTGTCGTTCCCCAGCTGACGAAAATACACTAATGATGCCCAGTGGACCCACACTCCACATGACGTCGTCCTCCATACGACGAAAACGCACTAATTCCTGCTAAAGCTGCTGCCCAATGAGATCACACTTGACACGTCGTCCTCTCGACGACGAAAACACGCCAATACTGGCCAAAGGGTGCCGACCTCCAACTTGAAGGTCATACTCCGTCCGACTCCGACGGCTTCAAATCAAATAGCCAGGTATCAAGTACCCGACGCTGCCACGTACTGGTCCACAGGTAAGCATACCTGACTGCCTCTGACTGACTGACTGACTGACTGACTGACTGACTCCTATCGGACATCTTCCGACACACGTCAACTCACTTGACCCTCAAGAAAAAGAACAACAGGTTAATGGTGATTATCAAACAAGCAATACTAAGAAACAAGCGGAATACACTTGTTCCAACAAAGCCACTTAACCTAACACCTCCTTACCTCAAGCAAAAAAAAAAAAAAAAACCATTTTTTTTTTAAACAACACCTCTCTTACCCTCCTCCGATGCTGCCACGAACCTTCCAGTCAAACAGTGCCGAATCCTGTCACGGTCGCCATTGTTATGAACCGCCTTAATGGTTCAACGGGTTCTTTTAAAATACTACAGGAATTGGGACTGGAATGAACCGATGGACTGCAACAACCAAAAGGGTGGGTAAAACAGAAAACACTTAAGTACCTTGACCTAGTTTATTTTACAAAAATTATACAATAATTACAAGTATATACAATAATTACAATGAGTTCAGGAAATGGGAAGCACAGTGACTTAAAAGATCATAGCATAAATTCAAATAAAATTACAATCACAAAAACAGAAAAAGTTCAAACAAATGTTAAATAAAATAAGCAATACTCAACAAACAAAAAAACACAGTAAGCAGCAGCAAGGACCAATTAACAAGAGAATCTCATTATTAATGAAATAATAAATACGAGCCCATACACTGGCTCTTCCAACAAATAAGCATCCACAAACAATCCCTGATCCTCGAGGACGTTCATCGAACACTACGGGAACAACCACGCCAGTGTCGATACAGCAGCCACTTTGCTGCTACCGAAGAATAACTCTTCAAATCCATCTCGACCTCGAGGACTAGGTTAAGGACAAGTCACCACCAACTAGGAGATACTCCAAAGCTGTGTCTGCTGCTCTTTCTCGACTGCATCACGAGAACTGGTCCATCTGGCTTCCCAAACCTGACTGATTCTTGCCACTCACATTGTGACAAAAGTAAACAGAGACACCCACCTTAACAAAGAAAAGGGCAGTTACAAAAAAAAATTGAAACTAGGTTGTTTCACAGTCAAACAACCTAACAATGGAAAATACATTTTAGGGTGAAGATATTAAATGCTGAGAGGAAGTCAGAATTTCTTGAAAAAAGGTGTAAACAAAATTAACACAAATCTTCAGTAATCTTTTGTAAATAAAAGAACATTATACTAATTCAATAGAAGTCTGGAAAGTATTTTGTTCATATTCATTCACTTATTTTCTCGTTATTTGTATTCTAAGAAGATTATATTCTGTATGGAAAGATCTAAAATATTTTGATATTGCTGTTTTAAGTGAGAGAGAGAGAGAGAGAGAGAGAGAGAGAGAGAGAGAGAGAGAGAGAGAGAGAGAGAGAGAGAGAGAGAGAGAGAATACTTCAAGAATGGAAATTGTGAACACCAGCATAGCAACATATTGCTGTCAAAACATAACCATTAAATGCATTGCCCAGTTGACTTGCACCGAGTAACCAACGGCTTCACCTTATGTGATTCCATCTTTGGATGTACCTTCCAGGGTTCAGTATCTATCGATCATTGGTGCGTTTTTTTTATTTTAATTTCGATGTCACTAAATAATAGATAATGATAGAATGGAAAACAATGATAATTTGACCACTGTCAAAAAGTGTCGAATCTATTTACACCCAAGATGAGTCCTTATTGATCGATGAACTGAAAGTTTTTTTTCTGTTAATAATTATAAATTTCGTGAAAAAGTAATTTTTGAAGTTCTAATACAAAATCCTACATCCTCCTTCATTTTCATATGATCTGTCAAAAACTTGGTATGTGTTTATTAGAAACATAATAGCATCGATACTCTCATTAGGATTTTATATATTTTTTTTTTCTTCTGATGGATAATTAAAAACATTCGCTTATCGAAGCTCACCGCAAATGACCCTGTTTGATTTTAAATAAAACCGAAGGGACAGGAGATTACAAGCGTACACTTGACTGAATGATTCATATTTTTATTGATCAGTAACTAACGAATAATTGCAGAAAAAAAATATTTTCAATGTTGTCAGATGAAGAGGAAGAGACAAGAGAACACATCATTGGTTAGTAATTCATGCTTAATTAATGAGAACACTGTATTCTATAAGTTGATTGAAACCGTCAAGATTGGTGTAAAATGGGAGAGGGATAGAAGAATGTAGATATACAACAATCAGAATGATTACCGCTTTCTTTAAATGATTAATTAACTACGAAAATTCCTAAACAGGAATATAAAAGTTCTATTAAAGCTGTGACTAAGTTGTGGGATGATCTTTCTAATCAGTTAATTGAATCGGTAGAATTTCAAAGGTTCAAACTTTCAGGAAAGGTTTTTATATGGAAAAGGTTAACATAAGGCTCTTTTCATTGTTTATATATGAAACACCCGAGAAACCACCGCCCAATAAATTTACTCTTCGTAATATATAAAATGTTTATATTTTACCGAATAGAAAAAAAGCTAGATTTTTAATCAACCAAGAGAGGAGATTGACTTTAGAAGTGGGAATTACAGCTGACCATATCTAAGTTATTAAGTATCTAATGGAAACATTAACAGATTATAACAAACCACTATGTATGGCAATGAAATACTATGAGCAAAATTTTCATTTTGTCAAAACATCAGCAGTAATGAAAGAACTTCAGAAACAAGGAACAAAAGAATTTTATTTTAGAACACCAAAAATATTAGAAGATAGTGATAAAATTCCAATTAAGAAAGGAGTTAGACAGGGAGACCCAGTATTTTCTAAATTTTCAATATATTATTATTATTATCATTATTACTATCCAAGCTAAAACCCTAGTTGGAAAAGCAAGATGTTATAAGCCCAGGGGCTCCAACAGGGAAAAATAGCCCAGTGAGGAAAGGAAATAAGGAAATAATAAATGAAGAGAACGAATTAACAATAAATCATTCTAAAAAAAGTAACAACGTCAAAACAGGCATGTCATATATAAACTATTAACAACATAAAAAACAAATATGTCATAAATAAACTATTAAAAGACTCATGTCCACCTGGTCAACAAAAAAGCATTTGCTCTAACTTTGAACTTTTGAAGTTCTACTGATTCAACTACCCGATTAGGAAGATCATTCCACCACTTGGTAACAGCTGGAATAAAACTTCTAGAGTACTGCCTAGTAATGAGCCTTATGATGGAGAAGGCCTGGCTATTAGAATGAACTGCCTGCCTAGTATTACGAACAGGATAGAATTGCCCAGGGAGATTTGAATGTAAAGGATGGTCAGAGTTATGAAAAATCCTATGCAACATGCATGATGAACTAATTGAACGACGGTACCAGAGATTAATGTCTAGATCAAGAATAAGAAATTTAATAGACCGTAAGTTAGTCTGGCGGCATGGAGTAAGTCATGAAGAAGTTTTTAAGAATTCCTGTCCGGAAAATGTAGGCACTAACATTAACGAGGAATACCTTATCAACTCTAGATTTTCAAATGTCATAGGTGGAATTACACAATTTGATAAAAGAATAATATAGAAAAAGCAGAAATGTAGGACTGAAAATGAATATCAGTAAATGTAAAAGTAAGAGAACTTGGCAAAACCAAAATAATATTAGGAAATGTAAAATGCCACTCTCACTCTAAACAGAAAAGTATTTAATGAGATAGTCCTACCAGTATCAAATTATGCATCAAAAACTTGGAGTCTTACTACAGCCTTAAAACATAAGCTAGTTACAACTCAAAAACCTAGGGAAAGATTATGATGGGAATAACAATAACAGACAAAAAAGAGGAGAATAAACACGAGAGCAAACTAAAGTAGAGGATATTCTAACTTGTAAGTAAGGGTAATGTACATGGGGAGGACATATAATGAGAATGACAGATAATAAAAGGACATTAGGAAAAACAAAATGTGTTCCTAGACGTTACGAAAAAGTGCAGAAAAAGGAAGAAAAGTCGTTGGATCAACGAACAAAGGAAGTTAGAAGGCATGGACTGGCACAAAAAGGCCATAAACAGATGCAAGAGGAAGGACATGACTACGGTCTTTTTTCTTCAGTGGATTTGTAACTGCTGAATATATATATATATATATATATATATATATATATATATATATATATATGCATATATATATATATATATATATATATATATATATATATATATATATATATATATATATATATATATATATATATATATATATATATATATATATATATGTGTGTGTGTGTGTGTGTGAACCTTTGCAAACATATATATATATATATATATATATATATATATATATATATATATATATATATATATATATATATATATATATATATATATGCAAAAGCCCGTATATATATATATATATATATATATATATATATATATATATATATATATATATATATATAATGTATGTATGCAAAAGCCCGTATATATATATATATATATATATATATATATATATATATATATATATATATATATATATATATATATATATGTATATATATATATATATACATATATATATATATATATATATATATATATATATATATATATATATATATATATATATAATGTATGTATGCAAAAGCCCGTATATATATATATATATATATATATATATATATATATATATATATATATATATATATATATATATATATATATATATATATATATATATATGCAAAAGCCCGTATATATATATATATATATATATATATATATATATATATATATATATATATATATATATATATATATATATATATATATATATATATATACGGGCTTTTGCATATATATATATATATATATATATATATATATATATATATATATATATATATATATATATATACGGGCTTTTGCATACATACATTATATATATATATATATATATATATATATATATATATATATATATATATATATGAATATATATATATATATATATATATATATATATATATGTATATATATATATATATATATATATATATATATATATATATATATATATATTATATATATATATATATATATATATATATATATATATATATATATATATATATATATATATATATATATATATATATATATAATGTATGTATGCAAAAGGCCGTATATATATATATATATATATATATATATATATATATATATATATATATATATATATATATATATATATATATATATATATATATATATATATATATATATATATATATATATATATATATATATATATATACATATATATATATATATATATATATATATATATATATATATATATATATATATATATATATATATATATGCAAAAGCCCGCATATATATATATATATATATATATATATATATATATATATATATATATATATATATATATATATATATATATATACAGTGGTACCTCTACATACGAATTTAATCCGTTCCAGAACCAACTTCGGATGTAGAAAATGTTCGGATGTCGAAACGAATTATCCCATAAGAATACATTGAAATATGATTAATCTGTGGTTGAGCCCAAAACCTATGATAACTTCCTAATAAACTACTACACATAATTTCCCATGAGAATAATGCACATTAAATTAAATAATAGACATGTAAAAAAGAAGGATTAGCAAAAAATGATAAATAAGAAACGGGTTTTTAGCGTCACTTTACCTTAGAAACTTCAGCGCAGGTGTTGTTGGTCTTGCTACGCAGAGAGGAGACGGACGGGCGGCAAGGAGGTAGAGAGGATAACTAAGATAAATGTATACTACCGTAACTTTTTCTAACTTACACCAAGTGAACTTTAACATAACTTAGCTTATTTTTTTTCTATTTTTATATTTTATATTGTTTTTACATTTCCTTTTTTTCTTTTTGATGATTAATTTTAATCACTTTCACTCTCAACACTTAAAATTGATTGAATTTCTTTCGCTTCACTCTTTGCCGTTTTCTTTGTTTCACTTTCTTCCGCTTCACTCTGCCGTTTTCTTTGAATCACTTACATTCTCTTCATCACGAGTTCGCTTCATAGTTTTTTAAAGAAATTATTGATTGATAGTTGCTTGGTAAGGCTTTTCAGAATGTTCTGAAAGTGAGTTAGGCAAACATCATCGAACTGCGAAACTACATGACAAACCTGCAATTTTTTGGTATTTGTCGATGAAGTTGACCACGTCTTGATATTTTCCTAACACCTCTTTTATATGTGCCGAACCAAACACATGTTTTACCTCCTCGCCCCCTTCCTCATCATCACTCACGTGCTCAGACATAGCATGACGTTCTTTGAGCTCATCTGTGGTAAGTTCGTCGTGATGTTCAGCGCCGAGTTCCGTAATGTCATCTGCGTCGACCTCCAGACCCATGGACTTGACAAGGGAGACAATT
>NC_090747.1:3894701-3902201 GCF_036898095.1 Palaemon carinicauda | reverse complement strand
TTTTCTGAAATAAGATCCTTCTGTCTCTTGGAATGCATGTCTTTTGTTTATTGTTTTTTTCGGTACATATTTTTCCATAATTTTCTCCAGTATTTTGTACAGTATGTCCGTATTTACCTGTATATTATCACTTACAAATAAATTTTTCCATTTTTTATTCAGTTCTTCATTTATTTCTCACCATTTTATATTCTTACTATAAAAATTATATTTTCCATATCCTTCCCAAAGTTTTGTCCTTTTATTAATTCTGCGATCACTTGCTTTGGAATGGACTATCAATTCCATGACATTGTGGTCTGAAATTCCCGTGTTATACACTATTATTTCTTTAACATAATTTTCCTCATTCACAAATACTAGATCTAGGACATTTTCCTTTCACGTTGGAATGTGGTTTATTTGTTGCATATTATGTTCTTATAGCATATCTTGAAGCTTTTCAAATTGCCTCTTATCTTTTGCGCTACTATTACTCTCTTTTTATATGTATACATACAACCACTTTCTTCTATCAGTTCTTTCCAAACCACGGAAGGAAAGCTAAAATCTCCGGATAGGAGTATATTAAAGTCTTTATGGTTTCTACATATGTCATCTATTTTTTTCTATTATTATGTCAAACTCCTTAGTATTTGGGGGTCTGTAAACTTCAATATTCACTAATTTTTTAAATTCAAATTCTACCGCAATCAATTCACATTCTGTGTTGCTGTATTTTTCACAGACTTTTCCTTGAATTATGTGTCTTCCATATATTCTGGTTCCCCCTTGATTGATTTATAAGTTTTGAAACCCTTCATCTGGTCATCACTGCCCGCCTCTTGGGAATACCATGTTTCACTTATATTTAATATACCTATTTTTTCAATTTGGTTCAGTTTTTCTAAGAACTCTATTTTCCTTTTAGAGTTACTCGTGACTAAACTCTGTGCATTCATCACTATTATGGTTAGTGTTTAATCCCCATTATTTAATTTTGGTAATAATATGGATTCTCCCATGCTTTCTTCCTGTTCTGATATGATATTCTTTTCTTCATTTCTAGGAATTCTGCCATTAAAATATCCAACTTTTCTATTATATTTGCTCTTTCGCCCTCATATTTATTTTTGTGTGTTTACCTGCAATTATCCCCATAGATGCATTCTCTGTAGTTGGGCTCTAAATGTGCATATTTGGGTTCAAAGGCCTCATATCATGGGGCCTTTGGTGCATAGTGCGGTATATACGTTACCTGCTTTTTGTTTCTTTTATTGTTTCATTTTTGCTTTCATTTTTCTTTTCAGTTTGCTGAGTTTTCTTACTCTCATTCATGGTTGCAGGATACATATATCGACATTTTTTGTTAAAACTGCATCTTTTTCCTTCTTTTGCAGGATACATATATCGACATTTTATTTTTGAAACTGCATCTTTTCCTTCTTTCAAGGTTTTGCATATTTTTGGATGGAGATCTCTGCATTCGTCTCTATATCAGTCTAAATACGCACATTTACCTTATATTTCATAATTATGGCATATCTTTAGATGCTTGTAGTAGCATCTTTCGTCAAATCTGCAAATCCCTCTTTTCAGCAAATTGCAGACTATATCTTTCTTTTCTTTTTTTTGTCTTGTTCTTGCTCTTCCATAAAAGTATGTAGGTCTAGGTAGAGTCTCTTGGGTCTATTATTTGTTTCGTCCTGATAATTTATTTCTTCATGAGTATGTTGTTGGATGGCATCATAAGTTATATCAATGATTTCTTCAGCATCCTTACACATATCCTGTTTATTTTTCTCTTCTTCTTCTTCTTCTTCTTCTTCTTCTTCTTCTTCTTCTTCTTCTTCTTCTTCTTCTTCTTCAACTATTTGCAGATTTAGTTTCGACTTAATTATATTTTCTCTCCAGACTAAGCATGTTGAGCAGAATACCTTTGTGTCTTTATTTTTCATTTTTTGCTGTATTTCAGCACATGTAGGGTGTGTTGGAACATGGCAGGCATCACATTTTCTAATCAGTTGTTGGGGATCATTAATGGAATACCATATCTCATATGTATTACACAATTTTGGCATTCTTTTTGCCAATGCATTAATCAGCATATTCACCATATTGAACTTCTTATTGTTCTTAGATGGAATGTGTTGACTGATGTAAACTTTCTTTATAAGTCTCTTTATCACTTGGATCTTCTTTGGAATTTCTTCTATTATTTTGCTGATGTTTTCCACAGATTTGCTACAGTTTATGGGATCTTATTGTTTCAATATGTCTGCGAATATTTTTCCGTCACACTGGTTGGAGTTACTAATGACGTCTGTTATCAGACGGTCGAGCTCTTGTTTCGCCAACTCATAGAATTTACTTTTGTTGATTGCAGCAATGTCTCTCCAAGCCTTGCCTGTATTGTAGATCGCCATCTTGATCAGATTTTTAATAATTCACGAGATAACTATCCTATGCCGACGTTTTATCCCACTCTTCTGACCTCAAACTAATCACCGACTATTCACAAAAACTTGTATCTATATTGCACTCGATAGCCTTTTGTTATCCGCGTTAAATCAGGATATTTTTAGGGTCGCACAAGTGTATTCACTCACCGGCACACAGATACAAGTTGAGAGAGAGAGAGAGAGAGAGAGAGAGAGAGAGAGAGAGAGAGAGAGAGAGAGAGAGAGAGAGAGAGAGAGAGAGAGAGAGAGAGAGAGAGAGAGAGAGAGAGAGAGAGAGACAGACAGACAGAGAGAATGTCTGTGTGCGAAGAAAGAGAGAGAGAAACTAAAAAATAAATATTACTGAAAATAGAGGAGAGTGATGAGGCTTCCATCCGCGAACAAAGGGCTCTTTTGTCTTGAGGTCTGATAAGTTTATTCTCAGCACTCAATTACTGGATTTTTGATTACCTAATTAGTACATTCAATTTACCAAAAATATTTATTAAACTATTCTATTGCTTACAGATAAATACTTTCTTTAATTATTGTAAGGTTGTATTATATAGAATATATAAGTGATCATTTTAAGAATAGCCGTTTCATTTTTTCTTCCAGGCAGCGGAGAGAACTCATCGTTTCTCTACGAAATTACAATTCTTCTATTACGACAGAGAGAATTTCTATTTAAAATAAGAAGGAGGTTTAGAATCCTGGTGTTAATGATCCATTGCAGAGGAAAGGATAAAACAGAGTCTATCCCTCCTGTTAAATGTAATGCTTTGTCATCAGGATGAGGTAATTTAAATGATAGTCATTTTAAGTATGCAAGGAAGCTAGTTGCTCAAGTTCCAATGTTGAGATAATCAGTGCCACCAATAGGATATGGACGTTATTGAAAAAGTTTTTTCGATACTACTACTACTACTACTACTACTACTACTACTACTACTACTACTATTAATAATAATAATAATAATGATAATAATAATAATAATGATAATAATAATAATAATGTTATTATTATTATTTTTATTATTATTATTATTATTATTATTATTAAAGTTTTATGAAAGTCACTTGTTATGGGAAATATATATATATATATATATATATATATATATATATATATATATATATATATATATATATATATATATATATGTATATATATATATATATATATATATATATATATATATATATATATATACATATATATATATATATATATATATATATATATATATATATATATATATATACATATAAATATATACATACATATATATATATATATATATATATATATATATATATATATATATATATATATATATATATATATATATATATATACAAACACGGAACCTATAACTCATTTCTTAAATCCTGCCTGAATACTAAGTGAAATATGTGGCGTAAATTATCTTCTTCCACAAATTCAAGAAATGTTCATTTGATAGAAGAGTGGAATCGTGAGTTCCATTCATTAAACCTTGACCTCTAATCCCTTGTAGTAATGACGCCAGATCATATCACACAATCGAACAATTAATTATGTTTATAATGACTGTCTATCTATATATATGTGTGTAATGAAGTTTGTACAACTTAAATATCCAGGTCTTAAAAAGTGTACAAAATGTTAATGTGATTATATATTTCCTATAAATTTTTCGAAACATATATGAAACCAAATATTACGGATATTAAGAGAGCGAACTAGGTTTGGTTGAATTTGGGTATTTTTTTTTTTTTTTTTTACAATACTTAGCCTTTGTTGCCTTAGCAGATTTAATATCTTGTTATTCTTCATCATCATCTTCTACTGCTCTTACTGACGGAAATTTGTCTCTTTTCCTGAACAATGCGTTATAGCTTCCCATTCTTAATTACTCAATGCTTAGCAGAAAGAAAAAACATCCAAAAACTTCTTATTTTATTATGTTCAGTGAAATCCTTTGTTCGATTTGCAACGCTTCAATGAATCTCGCCCAGGTTCACAGTATCTCCTAAGAAATTATTGTTTTTAATCAAAAGTTGAAACTCTATGGCATATTAAAGTCATTACCCTTTGTGTTCTGTTGTTTTTTCTGTATGTTTAAGTGTATGTTTGTGTGAGTATGATTATCTCTATGTTATTTTCATATTCAAAGATATCATATTGTAGCTAAAAGTGATTTTCAAAAGATGTTTATTTTCATAAATTGTTAACTCTAAATAAGGTATCTCTCTCTCTCTCTCTCTCTCTCTCTCTCTCTCTCTCTCTCTCTCTCTCTCTCTATATATATATATATATATATATTTGATTATATAACCAAATCTTGTGGGAAACAAAGTTATTATTATCCATTTGTAAGTTATGCGTATGTGTAAGATTCATCCACCTTTTATCAACCAGTTAGAGTACCATCCATTTATATAGTAAATTTGAAATGAAATCCATTTTAAGAACCTTAGAAGCTGTGATATTTCTTTTTCCCAATTCTACTTGACGTATCCATTTAATCCCACCGTTCTCGTTTCAATGAACAAGACAAAGCTTCTGTGACAGCGGGTCTTTTTTGGTGTGTATTCTGTCCTCTTTCCCCTCCCTTTCCCCATTCCTTGGAGGCAATATCATACCAAGGCTGTGAATCTTAAGGTTTTTTTAATGGAAAAGCAAACTTTTCGATTCATCAAGTCAAACACACACACAAAATTTTTTTTTGTTTATTTAGTCAAAAAAAAAGTAGGTGGCTTATATTTATCAAGTCCAGAAGAGTCAACATTTTTTTTATTAAGCATAAATAATAGAAAATTTCATATTCCTTATGATGTTATGATGCAAAATATTTTTATCTATCAAATCAAGAAAAAAAAAATTTCCCTATTTATTAAGTCCTTTATATGAATATAACGATGAAATACGGAATTTATATATATATATATATATATATGTGTGTGTGTATATATATATATATATATATATATGTATATATATATATATATATATATAATGTATATGTATTTGACCCTCGAAATCGAAATGATATATGCCAGCCAGAAGATTGGTTACGACTGAAAGGCGAGGTGAATGCAACTAACTTTATTTCAACAGACTGCAACCTTATATACAATAGTCTTCAATGGATGAAGGAAAAAGGAAAAATCAAACACATCAATTTATGAAAAGACAGGATTAAACCAGTTCTGTTAATAGTGAAGCATAAAGCATAGTATAAAATAAAAATAATATACCATCATAAAGTACATAGGTGTGTGAAACACATGTGGCACATGTCTCCCCTCCCCCTCTAAAAAAAGACATACTTGTGAAATAGGGTGCAGCACTTTTGAGATGAGTAATGTAGGTGGGACATTTAGCACGTTTAAGTCAATCAATGGAGACCCAGTTACCTTTCCCAAGAAAGTTAAGTAAGAACGCCTTCGTTTTTTTGACAGATCACAAGCAATGAGCCTGTGTAAGGGTGCATTCTCTGTGATATGCTTGTATCGTTTCACAGGAAAATATGCGATGCCTTGTGCCATTATGTTGGTATGCATTACTTCATTTGGGGGTTTGAGTGTCTGGCGGCATGGAGTAAATTTTCCATCAACTTGACAAAGGCACTCTAGATGGTCGGAGAATGTTTTAAATGAAAGAAAAGGGGAAGGGATGACCACCGAGTCGCCATACACCATTTCAGCTGCCGAGACATCCAGCATGTCCTTAGGAGTGGTCATTAGACACAGGAAAAATCCGGAAAGCACAGTAAGCCAGTAAGGGTCCTTGTACCAAGACATCAAAGCTACTTCGATGATGTAAAAAAAACATTCAACCATTTTGTTGGCAGCCAGATTATAAGTAGTTTTCTGATGTGGAGTGATTACCAAGGAGATTCGTAATGATATTCTCAATTTAGATGTGAAAGTGGTACCCCGTTAAAAAGTAATATACTCAAGAATGTTGAATCTTGCTCTCCACCCTTTTGAGCGAGGAAATATTGATGAGGCAAACGTTACAGTTTCCATGGAAGTGGCTTCAGGCCAACAAGTGTAGCGGTCGATGACAATTAAAAGGTATCGGTGTCCTTGTGATGATGGTAGAGGGAAAAACGTTGACAAAAGGACACAGAGGCTGAGGAAAGTTACTCTCTCCAGAACCTGTGTCAATATAGTTTTGAAGTATAGGCGCGTATTCAATCCTTACTAGCCTTAGTAATGCTGTGCCAAATGAAAATCGTCTTCAGTAGCCAAGCAGTAGATCGGTGAAAGGTCGTCAATTAAATAAAACACCTGTCGGTAAATGGGAGCAAGTATCGCGGGCCTAGGTCTACCAGTACTGACATTACAGATGAGGGTGGTGTTTGAGTCGTCGAGAGGGATATCTTACATGCTTAGCGCTGTGGATCTTTTCGTTGGACACCTGTCAAGGCATTGTAGTCAAATCCCAGATGACTGAATTTCTTGACAGGGCAATGGCAATGGTATTCATTTTTCCGAGGAATTGTTGAATGGTGCAATTGTATTCAGTAATTGCAGAGAGATGTTGCTGTTAACGAGCAGACCAGGAGTCTGACTGTCGAGTAAAGAGGTGCACCAGAGGTATGTGGTCCATGCGAAGGACAAAGGGTATACCTTCCAAAAATTGGTGAAAGTGATGGGTAGCCAAGTGCACTGCCAGCAATTCGCAGTCGAAGGTAAGGTAGCCGTTTTCTGACTAGGACAGTTTTCTAAAAAGGCCAGCGGATGGGGCGAGTCATCGACCACCTGCTCGAGTACTGCAAAAACAGAGTTGCATGGAACACCGGAAAAAGGAGAGTAGCAGTGGTTGCTAGAGCGTTCTTTGTGTTATGGAAGGCTTCTTTAGGTGTTTTGGTTTGCCCGTGAAGGGAGCAAGAGAAGCGGCGATGGCTGGTAGTAAATGATGATAATAGTTTATCATGCCCAAGTACTCTGACGGTGCTTTGATAGTCAAGGGAAGTTTTGAATGGCTGCGACCTTCTCAAGGAAGTGGTGGACTACTTCAGGAGAAATGCAGTTCCCTAAGAACGATATATATATATATATATATATATATATGATAAATTTTGCA
>NC_090747.1:3874701-3882201 GCF_036898095.1 Palaemon carinicauda | reverse complement strand
GAGCGAAAAGTCGAAAGACTTGTTTTGGTGAAGTTGTTCAAATTCCAATTGAATTAGATTCTTTGAAAAGAGAAGGATACGAAAGTTTGATCTGGATTTTTTTTTTATGTAAATCTTTGTACAGGAAAATCTTTTTACGGTTCTCTTGATAGCGATTATTTGTTTTAAATGGTACACATAACTATGTTTTTGTTTTATGAATTTATATCTTGATTATATGTTTGTTTCCATCTGCAAAAGAGTTAATCTATCCTTTGTTTTTCTTCCTGATCACAAAGACTTCTTTGATTCATTGCAAGAATATGTAAATAACATGAATGATAGGTGAACTTTCATTACTCTGTTAGGTAAACAACCAAGTAGAATAATAAATAATTTGGAGATTTTGATATTTTATTTGGTAAATCAAAACGAGATAGAACTTTTATTGAAAAACAATGATCATAATTTTCTAAGATTTATATATTCAACTAACTTTGCGCTTATGTATTACTAGGAAGTGTAAACGATCTTTTTTCGTATGGAATATCCTCATTATCGAATAATTCTTTTGTCAAACATTTCAAAATAAGACTCAGCAGCAAGAGCAGACAAAAGAACAATAAGAAAAAAAGGCAATGGTTAAATAAGATGAAGAAAATATTCTAAACATTCAATAAACATGTATTTTGAAATACAATGAAAAGAAAAAAAAAATAATATAAATTGAAAATGTCATAATATGTGTTATAGTCATTTTTTCTGATATTATATTTCATTTCTTATCGATGTGATGATGAAATTAACATAGCCTAAACCATCTTATATTAGTTTTTATCAACAAAGCTTTAACCATCTTGTTTTAGTTTTATCTTGTTCGGGTATGCGAAAGGACATCAGAGAAAAATTGTAGGACATGAAAATATCAGAGGGTCAGTGTGATTGAAAATATAGATTAAAAGGTTCTGAAGCAAAGCAATTATTCAGTGTCTGCTATTGTAGAAAGACATACTGGAAGTGTATAGAAAAATGCTAATAATGAGTAGATGTTTTTTTGTTTTTGTTTTTTTTGTTTAATGAAGTTTCCTCCAAGATCCAGCAGATCTCGTATACTCCAGAGTACTTATGCAAATCAAAAACAGATCGACTACTATTCATCCTCGTTTTTTCCCGCAAGACATAAAATATAAAATAAAGCGCCGAGGGTCAATTCCATGGCACCCAGTCTTCTAAGGTGCCCCTACACAATCAACATTAACAGTCAATTTCTAGGTAATGTCTAAGTTATTGAACATCTGCGGTTAAGATTTAATAGTTTTCAATGCAAGTGAAACAATTGACGTGGTTGGAGTTACCTCAAGAAGAACGTCTGGTCTGGGGGGATATTGCACAATTGTCCTCAATATTCTTTTAGCCTTCGTCCCGAAAACATATCTCTCAATTAACTAGGGAACTCTGATAACTTCAACGAGGTGGAGAGAGAATGCCATGACAAGTGCATTCACCATTATAAGGAATTGCCAGCATTGTGGAAGTTAAACGCAAATGTTTATAATGATTACAACAAGAGAAATGAAACTAGATAAATAGGCTTACATCATTCTCCTCTAGATATATGGGGAAAGGTTCAAAGACAGGAGCTGATATACAATTGATATATATATATATATATATATATATATATATATATATATATATATATATATATATATATATATATATATATATATATATATATATATATATATATATATATATATATAATGAAAGAAAGGGAGGCAATTTTATAAGTGAATGAAATGATAAGTTAAATGCATTTTTTTTTAATAAAAGACTTTCATTCTTTCATTTAGATAATTACATTGCCTAAGAAAATGTATTGTAATCTAATACCATAAGTAACAATAAAGAATATGAATATAGGTATGTTATTTGACCTATTTGCTTGTCATATTTTCAAAGCATAAGGCAATAAATTTTGACCGGAGATTCCACAAAATTAGAATAAGGTTACATGGTTTTATTATCGCTTTGGCCGTCTAACTTTCTCTTCAGAGTTGAAATTTTTATAATAAGTATTGCTGATTTGCTTAGCAAGAAATGATGAGTAATTCTTCCGATTACGTTGCAAATTTGTCTGATTTGCGCTACATAACTCCTAACCAACTACTACTTTTTCGCCATCACCATTTTCTTCAATGTAGACAATATACGTGAATTTTTCTTTCCTGAATATTTTTGTAGATAATAACAGGTCAAAACTATTATTTGTAATTTCTCGGAAGACAAAAAAAAATGTTTGTCTTAAGACTGTTAATATACCAATGGATTTCTGACTATTCGTCCTGTACGACTTTTTATATATTTAAAGATTAGTATTTTTTTTTTTCTATTTAATGAGCGTCATTACATTTTCTGAAAATTGGAATGTATTATCTCCAATAAAAACAAATCTAAGGGAATTAAGATAATCTTCATGGAACTGTCTTCCAAAGTATGTTTCACCAAATACGCCTCCACTAACCGGCACCTGCAATTAGAATTCATATTTTGTAATTACTATTGACATAAGTACTTTGCTGAATCAATTCCTATAATTATAATATAAATCATTAGCATTATCCTTATCTCCATATATTTCCCATCGATATCTTCAGTATAATTAGTAAAATCCAGTCTATCGTTATATCCCTAGACAATAACGTTCCATTCAACTCTTGTTTCTGTAAATACAATAATAATAAAAATATTTATTAATCATACATTTGTCCAGAAATTTCTAACACCACATTTATGTAACTTTGTATATAATGAGATTATCTATGGGAACAAACTGATAATCGTGAAACAGTGACTCCATGTAAAGGAAAGAGGGAAGGTAGATGAGCAACGAGAACTACTATCACCTGCATGCAAACGTCTTCAAAGAATTAGAAATCATCTTTCAGTTTGACACATGCTTGCACATTGGAATTGCAGGAAATTTATTCAACTTAGGAAATACTCAAATATGCTAAGCAAAATACCAGTGCCATTATTTATCAGAATCAAAGTGAGACTCGGACGTCCCAAAACGTAACACAGAAGGCACCTCCAGAAGCATTACAAAAACCCCACCAATGAATACATACAAAACAGTTCTTAAATCAGATATGACCAAATCTTATAAGTGCCGGCAACTAAATTTCCTTTCTGAATTATTTTCTAATTTCAAATAAATATTTGTCAGACGTTGCCTACTGGAGACGTTTTTCACGATGTTCTGTATAATTCTCCCCCTGAGCTTTGTTTTAGCTCATATTTCTTGTTTTCGAAATCTTTGAAATTATCTTATTGATCTCCTGGAGAGACTGAAGTGAGAAGTAAAGTACATCATGGCTGGTTGTCATCAATGTGGATCTACGAGGGAAGACTTGAAAGTTAGATAGGATGTGATTGTAAAAAGTTCTACCACAGGAAGTCGGTATATAGATTTCAACATCAGTGATGAATAATTAAAAACTAGAAATAGATTTGTTCAAACTAAGTATACGAAGCCAGAATAGCTAAGACATTTATACCATGAATGGAGGAGGAATCGTAAATGAAAGACCTTGGTATATATGAACGTGATGAGGAAACTGCTGAATAGGAAAACTAAATTGTGGATATTACCGCATATGCTACAAATTCCACCAAGACCGTTGATCTCAGTAAGAGGGTTGATAAAACTCTCTCTCTCTCTCTCTCTCTCTCTCTCTCTCTCTCTCTCTCTCTCTCTCTCTGAGATTAACTAATGTGATTAGTCTCTCTCTCTCTTTTCTTTGATTATCTAATAGTTGTCATGCGCTCTCTCTCTTTCTTAATTTCCGTTTTCTCTCTCTCTCTCTCTCTCTCTCTCTCTCTCTCTCTCTCTCTCTCTCTCTCTCTCTCTCTCTCTCTCTCTCTCTCACACCTATGAGCATCTTTCTTTCACTTACAAACAGTAAACTGACTTATGTTTTTATTTTTTTTCTCTTTCCGATTCATCATGACGCTCGTGTGCGTGTTCTCTCTCTTCTTTCTCTTTCTTATTGTGATCTATCAATGTCGCTTTCTTTCTTTCTCTCCCTTTCTTGCATTTTTTTTCTCAGGTTAGACAATCTCTCTCTCTCTCTCTCTCTCTCTCTCTCTCTCTCTCTCTCTCTCTCTCTCTCTCTCTCTCTCTCTCACTCTCTCTCCAACAAAAAATAGAGGAAATTTGGCAGAAAACTTAGAAAATGCCGATAAAAGTATAACTAAACACTGGTAAATCAAGGAAACTAGTATAGGCACAGGGGAAGAGAAAAAAAGGATGGGAAATTTTCTCGAAGTGGAACAAATAATGCTTAGTCAGTCAGAAACAAAATTTAAACTTCAAGGCAATGATAGCTAGTGAGTAACTAGATGCCATAGGCATTACGGAGACCTGTATCCCCCCCCCCCCACACACACAAAAAAAGTATATATTTTATTGTAGAATACGAAATCCCAGGTTTCAAGCTTTTGATTAAGGATCGCCTTTTCAAAAACAGAAAAACAAAATCTAGGCTGATTTTCTATGTTAAAAATCCCTCAAACCCCATAGAAATTAAATAAGAAGCCGAATATGAAGTGACAGGTGAAAATAACGACGCCATAGAAAAAAAAACTGTTCATACTAATAGTGTAGAGACCACCACATGAAGTATATGAATAAGACGAAGAGCTATATAGACAACCTGGACAAGAAGTTAACAATAAGCAAATTATCCTAATGGGAGACTCCAGTGCAGTAGTAAACTGGAACACCCTGAATTTTACATCGAACACAGACTGACATAGGCTACTAGAATTTGTCAACAAGGAATTCCTCCAGTGTTTCAGTAGGTAAAAATATTGACAAAGGGTACCACAATATTGTTAGGTTTCAGGAAAGTATTCCTGATTTGAAAGAAAGGAAATTTATTTAAAAGCAGGACTACAAACGGAGTCACTGGAGAAAACTGAAAAAATACACCAATAATTTAGAATACGACAAAACAGGGGACATAGATACACAATGGAACTCCTTTGTAGATATATAAAAAGAAAAAACGGTTGAATGTATACCACATAGTCAACTTTTTAACAAATGAAACACCCCTACCTAAGTGGTTCAATAGAGAAATAGCCAATGCAATAATAAGTAGAGACAGGAAACAGAAATCAGTGTGTCCACAGCCTTCAATTCATGAAATATCTGAGCACATAAAGGTGAGCCAAAAAGTTGAGAAACTAGTTAGAAAGGCAAAGATCAATTAAGAGAAAAGAGTGGCTTCAGCAATTAAATAAACCAAAAAAAATATTTTGTTTATTTAAACATTATGAAAACAGTCAAAAACGACATAAGCCCATTATTAGACTAGGAGGGTAATATTATAACAAATGATTTGGGAAAAGAGTCGAACTGATGAATGCATATTTGACAACTGTATTCACTAGGAAAAAATCAATGACCCTCCCTGAACCAGCTATCAAATATGAAGAGCCACAACCATTGAATAGAATCACCTTTACAATGGGTTATGTCAAAAATAAAATAAAAGGACTCAGACTGTCTACGGCACCAAGGTCCAGATGATATGTATCCTAGAGAGATTATAGAACTAAAAGAAGAGATGACCCCATACTTTTAAAAAATGTTCCAAAAGACAACCAACAAAAAAAGAGGAACCACAAAGCTGGAAACTAGGCAAAGTTCCCCTAATTTACAAGAAGGGACCAAAGGAAGAACCTGGAAACTACAGACCTGTGTGTCTAGCTTCAGTGACTTGCAAAAACTTTTAATCGTTTTATAGTATGTTCAAAATTAGAACATATAGAGAAAAACACTTCTGATAGACAGCCAACAGTTTGTTAGACAAAACAGATCATATGTAACAAATCTTTTGGAATTTTTCCTCATGATTATCATTCATGATAAAAGCAGGGCAGTAAACATTATATACCCAGACTTTCAAAAGGCATTTGAGAATGTTCCCCATACAAAAATTATTGATCAAATTTAGAGCCTCAGGCATCATTAACGAGCAAGCAGAATGGACCGAGGATTGCCTAACAAATTGATAAAGAGAGTTGTTGTCAATGGAAAAATTTCAGTTCCCACTAACGGGCCGCCGATAGGGCAAGGGCCCTTAGTCCTCTTATAAGGGAGGCCAATCTAAATCCATCCATCCATCCAAGCTTCAGAGTGGGCAGCTGTTACAAGCGGAGTATCTAAAGGATCCGTCCCTGGACTATTGCTATTTCTGATCTACATTAACGAAATAGATTTAGGATTAACTAATAGAATAGCCAAACTTGCCAACGATACTAAACAAGGCAAAAATAGTGTGAAATCAAAAGAAGTAAAATCCTTAGCCATTAAATCCCATTTTTTATTTTACTTTTTGAATTTCTAGATTTATTTACAAAAAAAAAAAATATGTATTTAAGGATCAAGAATACATATGAATTAGAATGAAAAAATCTATTTCTAACGGTAAGCTGAAAACAAGTTATCCTCAAATGAGGACGCTGGGACAAAGTGGTATAAAATCAAGTTTTCAAGCTGTTCTCATATGATGGCACTAGGACAATGGGATTTATGTTTAGATTTGCTAAATAAGGTATTATCTTTTCAGATAAAGATAAATAGTTACATACTATCAATCTTACTCAAATGTTATGAATTCTCACCTAAGTTCTATCTAAAAAAATAAATCAATAATACTTTTTTTATTATACCGGACAAACTTTATTTCTTTCATGATAGGAACTGAAACCTTCGATACAAAGTGTCGCATTACATTTTGAACAAAGGGTTCTTGGTTTTGTTGTACATGGTTCGCTCATACACCTCTGTTGATTGTTCCGCTTTTCAATAAAATGGTCTGTACCATCATAACGAGCATCAGTAATATTTGTGCGTGATTGTAAGGTACCGCAGGGTCTTCCCAACTGAGCCTTCCATGCAAGCAAATTTGAGATAAACTACAGAAATTGCCTTTTGAAATCTGATAGGCTCAGATGTGTTATACCATGTTCTTGGTGCAGCAATTTATACATGATCCATGAGTTTACAACTGTCATATCTAACATTCTAATGAATAAAAGCCAATGCCAGTTTTTCACTCAAATAGAAACAGAATATTCCCTACTAACCAGTTATGGTGATCGACACCCCTCTGACATTTCTTATATTTGAAAATTGCATTTGGTTGAGGAACGTTTCCTTTTGACTTTTCATATTTTAATCCAACGTTGGAACTTTGCAAGGGGTTCTACAGTGTCGTAATTAGTTCCAACAGTAACACATTTGTTATCTAGCCACCTTATCATCAAAACTTCTTCACTGGTGCCAAACCTGTAGTCACATGAGCCTCTTGTTTCTTTTTTCATATCATTTGTTGATTTCAATGTACAGCTCTTCAAACTATTTTCTCTGAGTGTTCCTGACGCTTGAAACCCAATATTTCGTAGATGAAGTAAAAATTAATATCCAGTAAAATAATTATCAAAAAA
>NC_090747.1:3854701-3869701 GCF_036898095.1 Palaemon carinicauda | reverse complement strand
CAGGGCGTTTGCTAAAGCCCCAAAAGCTTCTGACGATAGGATGATATGGGCAATGTAAGGGTCGTGACCCTCTGCATCATCATCAGAATTTTCTTATTTTTCTCTGGGGACACCGTTTGGTGCCCTATGTTTTTTTCATATATCCAATAAACTGATAACTGACACCATTTGTTGTTAACTATTTCAGTCTTCAGCGTTTTCTTCTTTTTTCGGAAATGTCTGCCAGGTATTTCGTGTATACGTATTCTCATCCCCTGGCATTGTTTCTTTCATATTTTTCCTCCTATTGCATAACTATTCACCTTGCTGATCCTTCAGTCTCTTTTAGATAGCTGTGGCCATCTTATTTTCCTCGTCTAATATAAATACTAACTTCCTGTCAATGTTGTCTTTTGATCATTTTTATACATTTTTTTTGGCTACATATCGCCAAAAAAGCCACCAAACTATGGCTGGTACAACGTCAATTTAGAATAAAAAATTGAAAGATATTTGGAAGCGAAGGTAAATAGACGACTATGACGTCATTACCAGAATCTTTTTCTTTTTAAGTTATTCAACATAAATGAGCATAGGAGAAATAACAGTTATTTTCAATTAGAGTAAACCAATGTACTTGAACTAAGAATATCATAACAAGTCTTACTATACTGAAGTGCTCTAGATTCTCAGTCTTCTGATACAAATGGACATTTTCTAGGTTAATCAAGAAACACATGGAGAGATCCTGTTGGCGAAAGTTTACGTTTGAAGGAAAAAACATCATAAAAAGCAAGGTTGAGCCGGTCACTTCCGACGCCAGCTATGACTGGGACACTTCTCCCATGACTGACAGACTTTTCCTCTACACCTGTCTGGCCAGCTGATCTTATTCGACTTTGAATGATGGGGCCTATCAGGATCCTCTTGGCCTCTAGGTGGCGATGGTGGATGATTATATCGCATTTTGCCATTGCACGTCCCGTCCGCCTCCATCCCTCCAGTAGGTACCTGTGGGAATGCAAACAAGTTTATGCTGTTTTGCTGATATAACAGCTTAATGGTGCCTTCCAAGTCAATAAAATCTGTTTGTGATATGAATATAAATAAAAAAAAATTTATTGTACGAATAACATATATTTTAATATTAGATCAAATGTATGATGTGTAATGATGAAAATTATCACACGAAGACAAGGATTCTATAATTTTTTACCTATTTGCCTGTATTACTGGCTTCCACATTCTTTTTCTATTTCTGGCTATTTTTATATATTAGAAAATTTATATCTATAATAATACTGGTGTTCACCAATAAGGTGGAATTACTTTTCATTAGATGTATAAAGTAAGCCTTGTTAATACTTTGACTAGTGGACTATCAACGAGTCTAATAAATCGAAAACTATTTTTTTTTCCTAATATGACATCAAAAGCAAAGTAGATCATGTAAGACGAGATGTAAATAATTAGTTCTGAATTATAAAGTGAACGATTAACTTGGTCTAACGTGAGCATATAAATTGGATATGAACAGAATAAAGTAGAGGCATAATAACTATAAGTAGACAAATATTAATTATATAATGTATACCGATTAACACGATAAGAGGTAATAGTATAGAACACCACGCTCTCCATTTACTCCAATATAATGGAATCATGCAGTTCTCACCTTCTTGCACAGTAATTAGGGGGTTATCTAAATTCTGGGAAAGCAATAATCAGCAAGATATGTTGAAGAGGGGAAAAGGGGTTGTAAAAAGAAAATAGCTCGGTTTCCTCACTATACGACTTGTAACTGACATGTCAACATCATCAACCAAACAGAATTCGTGATGCCAGCGTACATGAACAGAAGTTCGTGATGCCAGCGTACATTTGATTTACTGTATATTCAGAATATACTTAATTAAAAATCGATTAATTACTCGTAAGTGTCCTTAAAATAAGCAATTTACAAAAAGTGACACTTTTGAGTAATCACAATTCTTGATTATGTATATTTGGAATATACAGTATATCAAATGTACGCTGGCATCACGAACTTCTGTTTATATACGCTAGCATCACTATCTGTTTGGTTGACTATGTTGACGTCAGTTCCATGTCGTTTAGTGAGGAAACCGAGCTATTTTCTTTTTATAACCCCTTCTCCCCTCTTCAACATATCTTGCTAATTATTGCTTTCCCAGAATTTAAATAACCACCTAATTACTGTGCAAGAAGGCGAGAACTGCAGGATTACATTATATTGGAGTAAATGGAGAGCGTGGTGTTCTATACTATTACCCGATAAGATGCCGTATATAGTTCAATATGTCTAGGTAGGTAGTAGGCTGGCCAGGGAACCAGCCACCCGTTGAGAAACTACCACTAGAGTGTTATGGGGTCCTTTGACTGGCCAGACAGTATTACATTGGATCCTTTTTCAGAGGTTACGGTTCATTTTCCATTTGCCTACACATACACAGAATAATCTGGCCTATTATTTACACATTCTCCTTTGTCCTCATACACGTGGCAACACTGAGATTGCCAAACAATTCTTCTCCACTCGAACGGTTCACTATCGTAACGTAATTGTTCATGGTCCACTTTCCTCTTGATAAGGGTAGTAGAGACTCTTTAACTATGGCAAGTAACTCTTCTAGGTGAAGGACGCTCCAAAATTCAAACCATTGTTCTCTATTCTTGGGTAGTGCCATAGCCTCTGTACCATGGTTTTCCACTGTCTTGGGTTAGAGTCCTTTTGCTTGAAGGTACACTCTGTCACAATATTCTATCTTCTTTGTCTTCCTCTTGTTTTCATAGTGTATATAGGAAGTATTGATGTTAATCAATACAACAGCAACCACCACACCCTTGATCACTCTAAACAGAAATTGTCCCACAACACAAACTTTCCCCTTACTTTTACTTCGACAGGACTACTGAACAAAGGGAACAGTAAAACAAAACATTACCTTAAATCTATATTTCTTACATATTAAACAACAAAAAAAGCACAATTATCATTGATCATAAATATAACACAAACAAAAATAACAACAGAAAATAACATATATACTCTATATATCGGTGCGTGTGGGTACCAAGAACTCGCCAATAATCAGAGAAACTATCCTTTGACAATACTCAACACTAACAGTCCACACACAGTACCAAAAATGCACTTAAAGACTAAAATAAATCACTTAACACTATAACATCAATCATATTCAATAACCCAGCAAAATTAATAAAAAAAAACAAGTAGTAAACCACAAAAGAAAATTCTTAAATGCTTAATATGTTTGTATGGCCACCGTCGTCCACACACTGGCAACAGTCCTTATATCTCACTGCTGCAACTTTGTGAAAAACAATATCATACAGCTAATTCGATTGTGCAATCACTTAGCGGTAGTCATCATCATCTTCAAAATATCATAAGAAAAATTCGTATTTTATAGCCGGGTCATCATTCATTGTAAGGTCCGGGTCGTTATCATCAAGCTCTTCATATACAGTACACACGGTTGACAAGAAACACCTTCCAGGCCATACTAAAACTCCAAAGGGAGTCAAAAGGAGGAATTACGGCCTGCAATGAAAAAAAAATACATAAAATAAAGAAAAACGCTTACGAACACTACTAGCTTACTAATATATCGCACGATAATCAAAAGTTTAAAGTTGCAGCATATGTCTTAATTTTGACCAGGCTGACATGAGTCATCTTATAATTTATATATCACATGCATGTTTTTACGTTTTTAATAGTTTATATATGGCATATCTGTTTTGACGTTATTACTGTTTTTAGAATGATTTATTGTTAATTTATTCCGATCATTTATTTATTTCCATATTTCCTTTCCTCTCTGGGCTATTTTTCCCTATTGGAGCCCTTGGGCTTATAGCATCTTGCTTTTCCAACTAGGGTTGTAGCTTGAATAGTAATAATAATAATAATAATAATAATAATAATAATAAACTTTCTATAATTCATGATCGTACCTAACAAAGAAAAATGAAATCATTGTACTTCTGCTTTTGCAAAAATCACTTCCAAGCCGGCTGCTCGATGAACAAAAAAGTTATTCCACCATTCAGGACAACTGACTCTTGCTACAGTCAAATAGAAATGCATTTGACCAAGACATTCATCACTGCCCTAACCTAGCTAAAAACGTAAAGAAACAACCTCAATTATAACAACAGTCATTCCCACTACAAACCAAAGACAATACACGAAAGAGGGGAAACTGACTATTAATACCATTAAAGAAAACATCATCCAACCCGTCAGAATGCGCTCCATCTATTAATCAGGCCCTCAACTAAACCTCGGCTGTGGCGTAGCGCGGCTTATTTAAATGTTAATATTTATTCTTATGCTGCAGTAAACTTCTCTTTATTAATTAGTGAATACTAAATCGATTAATATTGCTTGTTAAGATGATTATAGGGCTCTATCATAGCTTATGACTTATATATTTGGCATTTTTGAATAATTAAATAAAATCCTTCAGTTAATGTAACATTAATTGCTAAGTATCTTTATCTAAAATTGAGAGGCCAGTTAGAATGAAACAAACTTATTCTCATATTATCTTATTATTTAAAAATATAGTATACAGTAACTATTTCCCTTTTTTTGTGTTTGTGCTCATGATTGTATATTGTACATACCTAAGCGACTGTACACAAATGTTCTTGCAAAGAACATAAACAAAGTAAAAGAAATAGCACATGCTTCATTTACGTGCAATAGTCATACAAGTAATGCAAACAAAACATGCATATATCAGAATTTAAATAGCCAACAAAGCATGGGATAATCAAAACCAATACTGTATTATGAAATCAAAATGAAAAAGCTGACCTAACTTGCATGCTGATTAAGCAAAGGTTAAGCAATATTTGTTGATAAAACTAAGAAAAGTACAACAACAAAGTAGTAAAAGTAATGTATACTTTTATAACAAATGCAATGCTGTATTTTACAGAATACTGTATAAGCAAAAATCTAGGTTTAACTTAATTTTCATAAAAAGCAAATAAAAATTGACGTCACAAATCAAATAGGAAACAAATCACAGAGATATCATTCAACCAAAACAATTAGATTTCAAAACTACAAACTGAACTATACCTGTGCCAGATTTTTAAAGAATGCTTTCAAATGTTGCAGTACTGCACTCAGAGTTGTATGTTATTGCTGGTGCTGCAGATTTACCATTTGGATTACCTGTGAAAGTGGGAAATAGTTACTAGTATAACTAACATTTTCAGTCCATAATACTGTACTATAAAAATGTATTATAAAACAAATTACAGTATATAACAACGTCTTTATATTATAGCAATAACATATTCATCCACACCAGCAAGATTTTGATCTGGACATGCATTTTTATTGAGTCTTGGGGAATCTAGAATCACATAGTTCTTACAAGAAAAGTGAAGACTGCATACTCTACAACAGTTGTTTACATATTTTGTACTTTTATCAAGAAGACATTTAATATTGACAATTCTAATCAACTGTAGGCATCTGCAAATACATAGACATAGATATTATGAAGCAGGGTGGCAATTCATCATTTGTCATTTGAGGGAAGTTGAAATCCATGTCTAAGGGAAGTTACAATATACAGTATTTCTTAATAATTATATATCTGATATTTAGGTACTTATTCCTAAAATATTATATACTGTACATAAAACAATACATATGTGTCAGACAAATCTAAGAACCTAGAGGAATGATTACAGTTTATTATATTTTATGATTAATTATTAAGCTCTTGATCAAGTTAGAACCTATTTATAACAATTTAATAAAATCCCATAGCCCAATTGTGGGAGTTCTCAAAAATGCATATTCAATTGGCACCCTTTTATGAAGGTAATGTAACTAACACTTCTGCCTGGTATTTTCTAGGGAAATGGCATTTCTGCAAGAAGCATGCATATTCCTAAAAAAAATTTGAAACAATTATTCTAATTGACTTGAACCATATTTCTTTTTGCATCATGTACAGTACAAGCAAATATCATAGGTTTTCACAACTTGTTTTGCCAATTTATTACTACTCTATTACTGCGCACATTTGCTGCCAAATGGTAAATTTACTTTGGAATACTATGTGGGGTGTTAGTACCAATTACAAGATTTCATTTAAAAAATTGAACAATTATGAGCATATAATGCAGAAACAAGGATGAAACGGACCTTGTGGTAGCAGATATGCTGGTTTGCATGTATTTTTTTTTTTTTTTTTTTTTTTAATGCTTATATCCACACATATAGGAAAAGTCGATCATAGATTAAAAGGTTAGTGAAGTTGTAATTAAAGTAAAACACTCTAACTTAAGTAACCTACTTATGCTCTCCCATATGAATGCTCCCACGAGATCCATCCTTTCTGATGAAACAACTTTGGTTTGTTAAATAATTGCTTATTAATAAAAAATTAAGGTAAACACTTATAACTACAACCCAAGGGTACGCTGCTGAGGATATAACATAGCTACAATATATATACAGTATATCAAAGTTGCTGTAAGTAGCCTATCAGGAAAAGGCATGGAAACCCAATATTCACGAATTGTATGACAGTGATAGGAATTGGTGTGTTTATTTCATATTTCTAGAGATTTTCAAGATATGCAAATATAACTTTAAGGTATTTATTTGAAATACAATTGACGCCTCTAAATGACAAGATAATATAGTTTTTTTAATTGATTTTGATATGCTTTTGCAAGATAGCTTCATTTTCATTGCAAATTACTGTTGACATGGTTAGGTAACTGTTGGCATGGTTATGGTACTGCTGATATGGTTATGTTTACTGTTGACATGATTAGGCTACTGATGTACACTACCAGGAAGGTTAGGTTGGTTGTTGGGGTTTCAAATGGCAAGAATATTTTTGGTATTATTTTTCTTATACAAATCAAGTAAAACGTTAGGTTAGGTTAGGTTAGGTTAGGTTAGTGCACAACTACAATGTGACGGGCAATAACTGGTCATATAGTGCATTTGTATGCCATTTTCTCATGTAAAATTCTTGGCTCGGGTTTTCCCATTTCCAGTGTTTTTATGTATTTCGAATTCAGTATATACCTGTTTACCGGTCCATTTTTATATGTTTGAGTGTTATATTCAGTTTTTTTCCTCCATTTTGCACTGTTTTTCCCTACTTTGTCTCCCCCACCCTAAACCACGCTTCCCAAGGAGGTTCCCCAAGATTGTTATCTATAGAGGGAGGGGTGGTGGAGGGATAAGTATTCATTTGCGATGGAAATGAACCCCAAAATCATTCAAATCACATCATAATACAACAGCAAAACCTATATTTTATATTGAAAGCAATTTTTGTCCATAAGTAAAAAAATACCATATTTTTTTTTTAATCGAAAATCACATATAAATACATTTTCTTTCCGCTTAGAGGCGTCCATCGTATTGTAAATATTTTCCAACATTTACTTCGGAATAACACTGCACCGACATTCAATTTTGCTTTGGTCTATTTTATGTCTTCATTTTCTCTAAAAGTCATCTTGTACTTTGTAACAGATGTAATGATTTTATTACCTTTCTTTTCTTCTGAGGAAAAGCATGAAAAATCAGATGGGGAAAATCATTTGTCGTCCTATTGCAAACCACACACACGGGTGATGATGGCTACGCCCACTCATGATTGAAATTGAATGCCCCGCTTTGTAAACAAACACACGATGTAGGGAGGTGCAATGCTACCGCCATCTTCATTTCATGCCAGGTACTAATTTGTATGCGGCAGATGCGGCTGTGGCTGGAGCTTCCCATCTTTCGTGTATTGTCTTTGCTACAAACAATCATTACACTATCTACCCCTAGTTCGATGACGCACACCGCGGACACACTCACACGTGTTCTCTCTCTCTCTCTCTCTCTCTCTCTCTCTCTCTCTCTCTCTCTCTCTCTCTCTCTGGCAGAACTAAAGCAAATGAAATAAAATTAATTCTCCACAATGTTGTTACTGCTTTTAAAATATTTAATTTTTCCATGTTCCCTTTCCTCGCTTATTATTATTAATATTATTATTATTATTATTATCATTATTATTATTATTATTATTATTAAAATGTTTATTATTATTATTATTATTATTATTATTATTAAAATGTTTAATATTATTATTATTAATATTATTATTATTATTATTATTATCATCATTTTTATTATTAATATCAAAATTATTATTATTATTATTATTATTATTATTATTATTATTATTTTTATTATTATAATTTTTATTATTAATATCAAAATTATTATTATTATTATTATTATAATTATTATTATTATTATTATTATTATTATTATTATTATTATTATTATTATTATTATTCCCTGTTAGAGCCCCTGGACTTACAGCATCCTACTTTTCCAAATAGGGTTGTAGTTTAGCAAGTAATAATAATAATAATAATAATAATAATAATAATAATAATAATAATAATAATAATAATAATAATAATAATAGTAATAATAATAATAATAATAATAAAAATATAAATCCATAAGTCATAACAAATATGTTTATCCGAAATAAAATTTTACTGTTTCAATAATTACTAGAACTATAAATAGCTTCAAAAGTCATCTCTTTTAAAGGTTCCTTTAAACTTCATTTCGACGTCAGAGAGAACCTTTTCCCTTAATCTGTACTTAGCCAAGAGGCCAAGTATTCCAAGGATGTAAAAACAGCTTAATGATCACTATTAAAAGCAGAGGATATTTAGAATCCTAGATAAAACTGAAGAAATAAGAGGGAGTGGAAAAATTTGAATTTTCTCATGCATTTCTATTTCATTTGTTGCTTTTGCTGGTATGATTAAATTTACACCTATGATTTTTTTTCATCTATATTGCAAAATAGGCCTAAAATTTTGATAACAGCCATTAGAAAGATATATATTTCATGTACTCACTGTGAAAACATATCTAAAGTTGATTTATCTGTACTTCATATGATTAATTAAAAAAAGAAAAAAATAAGTAAAGAAATATTTCATATACAGGGTTGGAATCTAGACAATTAATGGAATAATACGATAGAAAAAAATATGCGAGAAAGAGTTCCTAATATTTCTTTACACACACAAAAAAGATATACATACATACATATATATATATATATATATATATATATATATATATATATATATATATATATATATATATATATATATATATATAAACTACAAAAATAAAGTCCTTCGAGACAAAACGGTTATCACTACACGGTAGTAAATTGTTTTCAAAATATTATGAAATATAATTACATAACTATCAATTTCGTCAATGTCTATCTCGCATTGATCAAAGTCTCTCTCTCTCTCTCTCTCTCTCTCTCTCTCTCTCTCTCTCTCTCTCTCTCTAACACACACACACAAAAAATTTAATATTTTAATCAGGTGAATTGAATTAGTTTTTTTAATATTTTCCTAATTTACTCCGCAGTGGCCTCTATTAGCTGGGATTAATAATAACAGTTTTTCCCGTGAAAATATTTCCATTATTGACTTTTGCTAATAAGATCGGTTGTTGTTGGTTCTAATTATCTGTCAATATATCGATAAAGGCATACAACTCTTTTTAAATCTGTATGTTATTTCTTAATCAATCAGAGGAAGTTGTCCGTATTTGTAATCATTTCCTTTCTTTACTTTTTCACAATACTTCTATACGACAATCCCTTCTGTCACTTTATTTATATTTTCAAATAAAACTCTACGATTCACTTTCCTTTATATATAAAATAATGTTTGCAAACTAGAGTTACTATCACTAATTTGCCTTATATATGGCGGGAAATTAAATCCTTCAATCCTTTTCTATAGGACATTTCTTTTTCCAGGTATACTTTATATATCCTAGTCAGGCACTCAATCATGAAGTCGTTACTTCATTGCAATCGTGTTTCTTGTAATTCTGTCAACTCTGTAGATCTAACCACATTTCAACTTTTTTTTTTAAGTCAGTTATTTCGATAGGCAGTTAAAAATTTTATTCAACAATTTTTTTGTTGTTGTGTAAGCAGAATTTTACCAGACAACTATATCATATTTGCGAATAGTCTTATAATTAAATATAATAATATCATTTTGACATAATAAGATTCAAAGTTTTAGTTCTATATCATTATGAACGGAGTACAGTCCTAAACCTCGGAGTTCAATACGTCTATATTCTACCATCGTTAGAATGTAAACCACTGCCTATAGGAAGCTGGAAACAACCAAAATTTAGATAATACCAGTTTCTGTATTTTTTTTATAATTTTCCAGAGAAAAATAGGGACACGAAAAAAATAAATATAATATATAAAAGTGTTTTATTGATTCTTTTTCGCAATAATCTTGTACGTAATTAATCAACTGGGAAAATTCATTATTACCATATATATTTAGAGCAGACACAAATCTAATATTATTTTTAAAAACTTAACTGAATATTCTTGAAATAAGCATTTCAAGCATTTTACTCTTGATAAACATTTAAAGATTTTAACTTTTTATGACTAACTACAACTTATATCTGTCGTATGTGTTTGACGTAAACCAAATTCTATCATCCCACAACCTGCTACAACAACAGCAATGAATCCTTTGCCCCTGTCTAGCTCTTGATTTTATTTCCACGCAAGTATTTTCAATTATCTGATTATTATGGAACCTCTTTGTTACTTACATTAAATTTCTGTTGTCCCCGCCATAACGTAAATATTCATCACCTTACCAATTCTTGGAAGCCCTAGAGAATTGCTGGTTTTTATGTGTAAACTGTGAACCATGCCTCCTAAAAACCCCAAGTGCATAGATGAACAGACGCCTATATTACACGTTCCCAACTCTTGAAACCCCAAGGGAAAGTAACACACCTATTGTTAGGAGCTTCATATTTTCGGACCTATATCCTGTCTTCGAGTAAAGAGATTAAACGCCTGCATTAACGCTGTATTCATTTGTAAACAGATTTAGCACCTGTTTTTGCAAACCCTTCATCTCTCTTCACGTAGCTAAATCTTAAGACCACTCCTCTCTTGGAAGAATCTACCCAGCGTTCACTCTATTTTCCAAGACTGACTGCCCCTTGCAATGCAGGCTTCGCAGCTTCACCCCGCCAATCTTCTTGCAGTTTTATTCTGTTCCCTCCGATGCTCCTCCTATATGACACGTATAAGATAACCGGCTTTTTGGGTATTAGAAGGCTTTGACTAGTTGACACAAGAAGTTAGTGAGGAGTGGCTCTGGGAAGTGTAAATGTACTAGAGGCGGACTTAGACTAGGACTAGTTTACAACCTACAAGACTTCGCTCAACCCAAGCCAAAATCGATTACAAAACATTTCAACTACTCACTCCTAATTGATCCAGTTTTAAGCAGTGTTATCCTTGTGTTTATTGTTACCATTGTCAAACTTGTATTTTTTGTCAGTAGAAATAAAAGTTGAAACTAATCATACGTATTATTGTTATACTGCATGTAAAGAAGATGGAAACAAACGAAATATATAAATATCCATTTGTAGAAGATGCATGAGAAATAATTACCAGATATAATCATATTAACTTCACCCCAACCCCCATCCCCATTGAACCTCTGAGGTTAATTAAATGCGAAAAAAAAAATTTTATCTCTAGGAACTTGTGTGCAGTCCAAACGCCTTAATCAGAGAAATAATGAATCCTCTCAGTCTACTGCAGTATAAGACGAAAGTCGGTCCTATGGTTGTGATGGCTTACTAAATATTCCAACCGTAAATAATGAGAATCATATTTCGTTCATATACATATACACAACGCATAAACCTTATATATATATATATATATATATATATATATATATATATATATATATATATATATATATATATATTACCTATATAAAAGTTTCCTGCCTATGTCTTTCAAGCAAAATATAAATGTAGAAGGAAAAAGAAACGAAAATATATGTTTGGTTTCCTACGTCTTTTCCGATAGTGAAGGAAAAAGAAACAAAAATATATGTTTGGTTTTCTACGTCTTTTCCGATAGTGTGTAGGGTATATGGCACGCGTAATGCTAGTAACTTTTATATTCCGGATTTAAATCTAGATATTTAATGAAAGTCCCAGACTTTGAAGGTAGATATTAATTTTCTTGAGTGAATTACAGAATTTCAACATGAAAGAACTTCTCATAAGGAAACATGTATCTTGCCGCCTGAAGATTAAGGGTTTTGTTTTTCTTTCAAATCTCACTTCCAAATATCTATTGTTTTGATTGCCATAAAAAAGGTTAAATCTACTCTAACATAAAATATTGGTATGAGTTTTAGTAATTTCTACTGTTTTTTGTAATTCTAGATCTTTTTTGACAACGACATGGTGGGCAGAAACCATCTAGTTTCGTATTTATATTTTTTATATGAAAAGACATCAACATAATATAATAAAATGCATTTAGGATAACTTCAATAACGATGTGTTCATAAATAAGGTAAGGCAATACGTCTTAGACTCAAAAGTAATATAATATAAAAAACATATGACAGTTATTTATTTTAATATGCACCATTTATTCAAAAATTTAATCCTGATAAAAAAGTTATTTCTCTGATGTATAATGTTGACCCAAAATATGAAGTAAGGATTGATTTATGAATAGCATGTCATATATCCTCAATGGCTATTTGAGATAAAACAATAACTTCAATATAGTAATTACTCCGGAGAGTGAAATAATTAAGAATTCGGTATTATTATTATTATTATTATTATTATTATTATTATTATTATTATTATTATTATTATTATTATTATTATTATTATTATTATTATTATTATTATTTGTTAGGCTACAACCCTAGTTGGAAAAGCGGGATGCTATATGCCCAGGGGCTCCAACAGGGAGAATAGCTCAGCGATGATAGAAAACAAGGAAAAAAAAAGAATATTTTGAGAACAGTAACAACATTGAAAAAAATATCTCTTATATAAACTATAAAAACTTTAACAAATCAAGTGTAAGAGAAGTAAGATAAAATAGTGTGCCCGAGTGAACCTTCAAGCAAGAGAACTGTAGCCCGAGACAGTGGAAGACCATAGCACAGAGTCTATGGCACTAACCAAGACTAGAGAACAATGGCTTGATTTGGAGTGTCCTTCTCCTAAAAGAGCTGCTTACCATAGCTGAGGAGTGTCTTCTACCCTTAACAAGAGGAAAGTAGCCATTGAACAATGATAGTGCAGTAACCCCATAGATGAAGAAGAATTGTTTGGTAACTTTAGTGTTTTCAGGTGTATGAGGACAGAGAAGAATATGCAAAGAATAGGCCAGACTATTCAGTGTATGTATAGACAAAGGAAAATGAAACGTAACCAGAGAGAATAATCCAATGTAGTACTATCTGGCTATTCAAAGGCCCCCGTAAATCTCTAGTGGTATTATCTCATTGGTAGCTGGTGCCCTGGCTAGCTTACTACTTACTACTTGCTCTTAGTGAAACAAATAGTTCTGTTTGAAATCCGAAGTGATGTATGGAAATTGTGACGAGCTAAGAAATATTGGTAACCAAATGCAAGATGAATGCAACTGAGTACTTTATTATACAACGGGTATATATACACCCTAGGTCCCGGCAAGAAGGTCCAAAAATACAAACATGCTATTTTTTGTCCAACCAACAACCGGTTCTGTTAACAGTTAACAATGAAATAAGCAGACACGTTAATACAAGTAGCTGTCAGTGCAAGGGTAGAGTGAAGATACAAAGGATAATAGATGCAAAAAAGAGAAATGTAGTTACTATGTACAATCGTGTGACACACTCCTACTTTGTAGGAGTGAAGCAGCAGTTGATGGGGCATTATTTGCACGACAGAAGGCCGCTCCCTGTAAGGGACCCCACTTCAGATTTTTTGGCTTACCCTTGAGGGAGGCAAAGCAGGGGCAATGAGTGGCTGGGATATCTGGCAGGGAACTGTGATGATAGTTGATTTTGCTCAAGAATTCTCGACGTTCTTTAACGCTCGAGGGAGTGAAAAAGTTATGAATGGCTGCTACCTTCTCATGAAGGGCGTGGACTCCTTCTAAGGGGATTCAGTGACCTAAAAATTATACCTTTTGTGCCAAAGGTACAATTGTCGTGCCAGAGTACAAGGCTGCTCTATTGAAGGCAGTTAAGCACGGTGTGTAGGTGAAGGAAGTGACCTCTTTTTTTGAAGAAAGAGGGCACAAGTATATCGTTCACACAACATACATAGAAGGGGCGGTCCCCTATAGTACCATCCATGAGGCCATGAAAACTGGCCCCAGTATTACTAAGGAAAAAACAGGAGTAATTAAAAGACTGAATATCGAAGGTGATGGTGATTGAGGTCTTGAGGATAAGTTTTGGGTTCCTGACCAACTGATAATACCCCTTCAGAGGGTCAAGATTTGAGAAAAACCAATAAAATGATTATATGGGATCCAAGTTAGTCCAAGAAGGAATATACTGTTCATGAAGTTGGCGAGACATCAGTGATTTGCAATAGCTTTTAGAGCGTACCATTATATTTTACCAATCTCGAATTTTTCTTGCCTACAGGTGGAAATTATAGCAACAAGTATGCTTTAACTTTCACAGAAAAAAAAAGTTGGACATTTTATAGAAACTACTAATTTTTATGATCATAAATCGGAGAAATCTCTGAAAAAGAAAACAGGTATCTGTACTTGAAGAAAAAAAGAGGTGCTGTTTCACAATACATGATTTATTACATTAATCAACAACATAATATTTTCAGTAAATAACCTAACTTTGATATTGAATTTGATTTATCAATATTTTCAAAAGTATTATTTTTTTCTTAAGAATTTACACTTCTTCCCTTATTCAATACACATATTCATACAACTGTAGTCTTAATTAAATTTCCTCCAATCTTTTTTTTTTTTTCTAGAACTCTCAAAACTCTCCGAGCAATCTCCCAATATTCCTTTTTTATTT
>NC_090747.1:3836399-3838899 GCF_036898095.1 Palaemon carinicauda | reverse complement strand
TATATATGCATTTTTTTTTATTTACAACAGAAGTAGCAGTACTTCTAGATATACTTAACTCAATAATAAACGAATAAAGGAAGATTCAACCAAGTGAAAAAGTTTGTTTTATATCATTCATGTACAAAATGATAGAAATGGTGTGGGGGTAACAACCTTGGTGCTAGTCAAAATTTTGGAAAAAGCGGGGTAATGACCAAAAGTAAATGGGAACCCCTGCCTTACGTGAATGATCAGATGAATGGATCCCTTTAAAATACAGACCAATACTCAATATTCAACACTCTATGAAGATTACCTCCTTGATACTCATTTAAATTAAATTCTGTAAATATCATTTAGCTAATGACAATATAGCTTTTTTGACTGTGCCTTTTGGAGCTAGGGACAATAAAACTATGAATTCTTTGATTGTATATGAAGCATATCAAAACAAGTTCTCGACTGTACTTTTAGGAGCTAGCGATAATTGAAAGGTAAAATTGTAGGCAGAAACAACGAAAAAGGAAAGAATTCAAACACATACTTATATATATATATATATATATGTATATATATATATATATATACATATGTATAAATATATATATATATATATATATACGTATATATATACAGTATATATATATATATATATAGACACACACACACACACACACATATATATATATATATAGGCACACACACACCACACACACATATATATATATATATATATGCATATGTGTGTGAATTCTTTCCTTTTTCGTTGTTCCTGCCTACAATTTTACCATTCAATCATCGCCAATTCCTACAAGTACAGTCGAGAACTTGTTTTGATCTGCTTCATATACAATCAAAGTGTGTGTGCGTGCATGTATGTAAGTACATACATACATATATATATATATATATATGTATATATATACATATATATATATATATATATATATATATATATATATATATATATATATGTATATATAAATAAATATACATACATATATATATATATATATATGTATATATATATATATAAATATATATATATATATATATATATAAATATATATATATATATATATAAATAACTATATATATATATATGTATGTATATATATATATATATATATGTATGTATATACATATATATATATATATATATATATATTTATATATAATATGTATATATAAATAAAAATACATATATATATATATATATATAAAATATATATATATATATATATATATATGTATATGTATGTATATATATGTATATATATATATATATATACATATATACGGTATATATATATATATATATATACAGTATACATATATATCTATATATATATATTTATATATATTTATATAAATAATATATATTTATATATATATATATATATATATATACATATATATATATATATATATATGTATGTACATACACACACGCATATATATATATATATATTATATATATATATATATATATATGTATGTACATACACACACGCATATATATATATATAATGTATGTACATACATACACGCATATATATATATATGTATATATATATATATATATATATATATATATATATACAATATATATATATATATATATATGTGTGTGTGTGTCCAAAATATGGAAAAAATATCTTGTAAATCTCTAATAAAGAGATACTTAATATGATAATGAGTATAAGGGAGAAGTCTTTTGAAACAGCTGGAGAGATAGACCAGAGTTTTTAAATAATTTAGACCGACAAAAATAATATTATAGGTAAAAATCGAAATAGTGAAACCATATCATAGGTATGTATTAGGAAAGTCGTGATATTCTTGAGAAGGCTACAGTCATGCAAAAAACGGCAAATAGGAAGTAAGCCTCATTGTCTAAAAGGTTATCTTTCTTTAGACGTCATTTAAAGAACATGAAGCCATGATTCTTCACTGTTTCTGATCTTTGCCACTGTAGAGGTACATGTCTATTTTTATGAACTGTAATACATGGAAACAGGTAATGAAGACGTTTCTTAGTGAACACATATTCTCTCTCTCTCTCTCTCTCTCTCTCTCTCTCTCTCTCTCTCTCCTCCCCGCAGCTTCCCTCAGGATAGAATCAGTTTTTCAAGACTATGTAGAGCAACCCCCTCGGGCCCCCTGCCCGAGAAAGTTTAATTATATATCCCTCCTATTCTCTAAAGCCCTCTGCACCCCAGAAACTGCCTTCAGAGCGGGACTTGCATACACACAGAACACTCCTGCTAATAATGTCTACTTCACAGATGGCTCTGTTGACAGGACTGTCCCAGCCGCTGCTCCTGCTGTCTACTAAGTTTCTTATCAATCCAGTTGGAAACTCTCAAACAGCGTTTCACCCCAAAGTCAGAGCTTATGGCAATCCTAAAGGTACTGCAACAGTCAGTCACTACCCAAGGACTTACCACCGTCCACACCAATTCAATGGGTTCAATCTCAGTCATAAAGAACCCTACTATCAGAAAAAAAACATTAA
>NC_090747.1:3821399-3823899 GCF_036898095.1 Palaemon carinicauda | reverse complement strand
AAGGATTTTTCTTGTTTTAAAGAAAAAGCTAATGTATAAGTTATTATGAACAGAACAATTTATTTAGAAAAGATGTATGTACTTTTATCTGATGTTTCCACTTACATAAAATTAAGAGTTAATCCCTTAGACGAGGTCATCAAAGATTTTAATAAAAACTTAAAATCTATCTTAAAAAAAGAAAAATCCCTAATTAATGCCTTTATCTCCACTGGTCTGTCTTTGCCTTATTTATATGGTTTAATTAAAACCCATAAACCAGGATATCCAATCAGACCAATTATCAGTGCTAAAGGTTCTATTGATTATAAATTATCCAAATATTTAGTCAAATTACTTTCCCCGATCTTAGAATCTATTTCAACCTTTCATAAAAAATTCTATTGGTCTCTGCAAAAAATTACAAAAAGTTAACCTTAAGTTTAAACATAGATTAGTAAGTTTTGATGTAACTTCATTGTTTACCAAATTGCCGGTTGATGACTTATTGTATTTCCTGTCGAGTATTTTAGATGTTTATGATTTATCTTTATAAACTCATACTATTATTGAACTAATTTGTTTGTGAAATAAAAGTGTAAATCTAGTTTTAATGGAGATTACTATCAACAAGTTTTTGGTATGGCTATCGGTAATCCTTTGTCCCCACTTTTATCCAACATATGGAGTTTTTTTTTAATCTAGATTAATTCCTTCAGTGTGGTCTTCCCAAATTGTTTGGTATCGATATGTTGATGATGTTCTAGGTATTTTAGAAGAAAATTTTAATCTCGAGGGTTTTGTTTTAATTATTAAATCATTATTACCATCAATAAAATTCACAATAGAAAACGAAGAAAATAACCGTATCCCATTTTTAGACGTTTTAATAGTTAGAGAAACAGATGAACTTAAGTTTTCCTTAATAGAAAGCCTACAAACAATTTTTCATATGTACATTTTTACTCCGGCCACTCTAAAAATATGAAGCAATCAGTTTTTTCCTCCATGTACCTTAGGGCATTGAGAATTTGTAGCCCAGATTACATTGAGGAGGAGTTCACTAAAATAGAAAAAAATTGTAACAGATCTTTTTTATCCCAAATGTTTCTTAGAAAAATGTATTAATAAGGCTAAGAAAACATTTTATAGTGTCCAATTAAAGAGAAAGGAAACAATTAATAATATGCTTTGTTTGCCATTTCATGATTGTTATTTAGATGTTATACCCCCTTTTGAAAAAACTAGACATTGCTGTAGTGTTTAAATATAATTTTACATTAAAAAACATGTTAATTAAGAATAGTTCTGGAAATGATAATAATGTAATATATAGCATTCCTTGTTCAGAATGTAACCTATTTTATGTTGGCCAAACAACAAAAAGTATACCAGTCAGATTAAAACAGCATCAGGTGGCCGTCTCCAGGGGTTCTCTTAATAATGCCTTGGCCTCCCACTGGTTAAGGTCAAGTCACAGAATTGGTTGGTCAAAGATGGAAAAAGTAATCCATGTAAATTATTATTTCCAAAGAAATATTGTTGAATAATTTTTAATCTCCTGTACTTAAGGTAGAAATTTGAATCTAAGCCCAGGTCTGTTTTCCGTTAATCCAGTATTATCCTTTTATCTGAAATCTGACTTCTCCGGAATTATCAAGACACTGACAGCTGTTGGATCCCCTTCTCCAGTATAAATACGATGTCTTTGTATATGTATTCTCATTGCTGAGTTTGATGATGTCCTGAGTGGATGAAAGTACTAACTCCAATCAATTTTTTTTTTCATTTTTCCTTTCGTGGCTATTATACATTTTGTATTCATCACGTGTCAGCTTTCGTGATTTCTACACATAAATATATATAATTTATATATATATATATATATATATATATAAATTGTATAAATTACAAATATATATATATATATATATATATAATCTATATATATATATATATATATAATATATATATATATATATATATACAAATATTATATATATACATATATATATATATATATATATATGTGTGTGTGTGTGTACATATATAAATATATATATATATATATATATATATGTATATATATATATATATATATACGTATATATATATATATATATACATATATATATGTATATATATAAATATATATATATATATATATATGTATGTATGTATAAATTACACACACGCAAACACACACACAAACACACACCTATATATAAATATATATATATATATATATATATCTATACATATATGTATATATATATATTTATATATATGTATATATATATATATATATATATAATATATATATATATATATATATACATACATATATATATATATATATATATACATATATATATATATATATATATATGTATATATATGTATATATATACATATATATATATATGTATATATATATATATATGTATATATATATATATATATATACATAAATATCTATATATATATATATATATATATATGTGTGTGTGTGTGTGTGTGT